>NC_084539.1:6102307-6404807 GCF_024500275.1 Phycodurus eques
AGAGTATCGGGTACCGTACCCATTGACAAAGGCTCTTCCCTATACGACCGGTGTCAGAGTTGGGCTCGCATAGCTGTTGGATTTGTGTACAGTGAGAGATGAAGTCGTCCAAGGGTCCCTTTTTCACCAATTCTGTTCATTACATGTATGGGCAGAATTTGTAGGCGTAACCGAGTCATTCAGGGGTTCAGCTTAGTGACGTTAGCATTGTGTCTCTGCTTTTTGCAGATGATATGGTTCTGTTGGCTTCATCAAACTGCGATCTTCAACTCTCACTGGAGCGGTTTGTGTGACGCGGCTGGGATGAAAATCAGCACCTCCAAATCTGAGGCCATGGTCCTCACTCAGGAAGAGGTTGGAGTGCCCTTTCTGGGTCGAGGAATAGATCCTCCCCCAAGTGGAGGAGCTCAAGTATCTCGAGGTCTTGTTCACGAGTGAAGGAAGAATAAAGCCTGAGATCATCAGGTGGATCGGTGCAGCCTCTGCAGTGATGCACACGCTGTATCAGTCTGTCGTGGTGAAGAAGGAGGTGAGCCGGTGAGCATCATAGGAGGCCACAGCAGCGGGATGCACCGGTCCCCCTGGAAGATATTTTTTTTCCTCCTCCTTCTTGCCCCACGACGTCGCGGCCCTAACACCGTTGCAGCGGACCACAAGTGGCTACACTGGCCGCGGGCAGGATGGCGTGGGGTGGCGGAGCCGTCCGGTATACCGCTACCTCGCTATGTGCACTGTGCGTGGGTGCAAACGACAGAGACACTGTAGCCCAAACAACACAAAACACACAACACTTAAGGGAATATGTATTTTTCCGGTTGTGGGCCTGGCTTGATGCCTAACTACACACTGTAGTGGTAAAAAAGGGCCAAGTTAATATGAATAAGGAAGTGGCAATTGCGCCAATTATCCACTACATGGAATTAAGTCACTTGGTACTCATATAGTGGGGGAGGGAGAACTCACGCCAAAGGCATAGTTGCATTATCTGGCCTTGTTTTAGTCCTGCCAAAACAATTTGGACAACTGTGGAGGTGCAAAAGAGTTGAATGAAATATCTCAGCAATTCAGTGCTAGATTTTTCTCTGTCTTTGTACATGTTTTCAGCACTTAGCCTCAAACATATTTAATGTATTGAGGAAAAAAATATGAAAATGACTGCACTGCGTCTTTTAAATGTTATTTCACTGATCAAATCTTTTCAGGGTTGTTGTTGTTGTTTTTTTCTGGCAGGATTTGGGACTACTACGTTACATACATTCCTGCTGTATTTTTCAATGCTGCCATAAAAGAACATAATTTCAAAGGTCACTTCAGTCAGAGGCACTAGAAGTACAGGTGTTTAAATATTAATGCTGCCTCTGTCCCGTAACAGTCAATACCACGAGCCTCAAACTGAATACGTTAAGTGGAGTTAGGTGGCCAGAGCAATATCTTAATTAATTACACCTTTGCTGAACTTTGATGTGCCAGTTAAGCCTGTGGTTCATCCTCATCGTCATCGTCATCATCATCATCATCGTCATCTTCGTCATCTGTCATTGCTCACCATCTTTATTCATCATAATCATTATCACCAACACCCTCACAGTTTCATTGTAATACAAAGTCGGCCTCATAATCACTCATGAACATCTTTATGATCAAGTTATCAGATTCTCTACCATTGCTGTCATCACTGTCTTTATTAGTTATTGTTGTCATCCCCATCCTCCATGAGTCCCTACCTCTGAATTGAAACGTCTTAGAGTATCTTCATTGTCACTGTGATCATCATGCTGCTAATTAATGTCATCATTGACCTACTCATTGACATTATTTATACCGAATGTGTATAACTATTAAAGTATCATTGCTATTTCTGTTATAATAATCATCATCTCACTGTTCATTTGTTGTCATGGCGATCACTAGCTTTTGTATCCTCCCTACATCCTTATCAGCCTCATTTTCACCAACATCACACCCAAATGATCAGCAGTCATCATCATCTCGTTAGGGTTCATAATTACCTTTGTTATCAATACCATCATCATCACCATCATCTTCAGAAGTTGCACTATGTCCCCAACTATATTTATACATTCTCCAGTGAAATAAATATGTTGCTCTGCTTTGTCTCAATATTTTGAAAAAGTATACTTGCCTTTATGTCTGCTGAGTCCACTCTAATAATGATGAAATGGGCAAATAAAATACTGAAAATGCTATTTAACCCAAAGAACATTTGACTATTTTTAGCTCCTTTTGATTTATTAACCTGAAATGTAGGTTGCTGTGTTTGGCTTCAATTTCTGCTGAGGGGACAAGGAACTGTGAAACTATGGGAGAGCAGTAACTACACTGCATTCGGATTAAATTAGGGAGAATTTATCTTAATGTACAAAGTGGCCAACTGGTTAGCACGTCTGCATGTTCTTTCAGTTCTGAGCTGTGGGGTTTAAATCACAGCTCAGGTCTTCCTGTGTTGAGTTAGACACTTGGGGCTTTATTTCATGGATAGTTCATCTGTGGCGGGACGCAAATGCCAGTGGATTTTCATGCAAGTGCAAGGCTCACTGTACATGTTTACCGTTCTGCGCCCAGATGGGCGTTCTGGCGCAGCAGAGGGTGTGTCTTTGGACATGCGCCTGGCAGAGTGACAATTTGGTGGCAGAAAGTCAATCTAAATGCATGCATGCTCAGACCACATCTAACTGCAGGCTAGACTGCTGTTCTAACATGATTTATGTGAATTTGATCGGGGCACTGGCAGACAGCTACTGTGCTTCGCGGACATATTAAGTCGCCAGCGGTTCTGAGCAGCTCATTTTGTATACTCGCTCACGTTGTCTGTTGCCACACCAGCCAGATCAGTGACAATTCTCCACTCACGCACGGATCGCTGTGCTCACGAATCATCCTCTTCTGTACAGAGATGTCTCCGTCAAAAGACCGTCAGTTGCACCAAATTTAAAGAGAATGACAGGAGCCACTTTGATTGATAGTGAATTAAGTCAGCATTTAGAACAGTGGCGCAGCCCACTCGCCGTCAGATTCACCGCGCTGCATTTGTCTACGAAATTACCAACTCCAGTCTAACCCACCTCCGGCACACAGTTGCACCACCTGCTGCGCCGGATTTGCACTGTTCATTAAAATAGGGCCCTTAGCATGTTCTCCCTTGTGTGGGGTGAGTTTTCAACGGGTACTCTGGCTTCCTCTCCAAATCCTAAAGCATGCATGTCAGGTGAATTGACATCTTGAAATTTTCATAGATGTGAGTGTGAGTGATTGTCTATATGTGCCCTGGGTGTACTCCGCCTCTCGCCTATAGTCAGCTGGGAGAGTCTCCAGCTCACCAGCGACCCTAATTATAAGATGCATAAAAAATGGATGATCCCTTTCTGACATAAATCATAACTGATCATTATTATCTTTATTAAATCAAGATTTTTGATACCACTCTTGTCTCATTAGATCTTGCGGGTACACTTAATGCTGTAGCTGGTGGAAGTAAATCTGGTTCACTGATTTGAAGCGTATTATGATATTGTAAATTTAGCTTGCAAAGTTGGTTTGAAGATTTTCTTATGGTAAAAGTAATACATTAGTTATTTAACCGTATAGAAATTATGGAAATATGGCTTTCTGTGTATATGTTGAGGCATTTAAAAGGGACGTAATGTTGCTGAGTCAGCAATCAGAATGGTGAGAAGGGTGAGTTAAAAGACAATCTGGGAGATAGAGAGGAAGGCAAGAGTAGAGGATGGAATGATGATCTTTAGAGAGAGGAAGAAAGGGAAACGCACAGAGGCCTAAACCTGCCATTGGTTAGTTTCCACGAGAGAGACTCGATATGCACGTGTAATAGACTCACCTGTGAAAATGTAGAAGTAGGTGTTTCACTGCAAATTACTGACATATAATTATCTGGGGCGGCACGGTGGCCGACTGGTTAGCACATCTCCCTCACAGTTCTGAGGACCGGGATTCAAATCCCGGTCCCTCCTGTGTGGAGTTTGCATGTTCTCCCTGTGCCTGGGTGGGTTTTCTCCGGGCACTCCAGTTTCCTCCCACATCCCAAAAACATGCATGGTAGGTTAATTGAAGACTCTAAATTTCCCATAGGTGTGAATGTGAGTGCCAATGGTTGTTTGTTTATATGTGCCCTGCGATTGGCTGGCGACCAGTTCAGGGTGGACCCCGACTCTCACCCAAAGATAGCTGGGATAGACTCCAGCACGCCAGCGAACCTAGTGAGTGGAAGCGGTACAGAAAATGGATGGATGGATGGATAATTATGTGGTCCATATAATGTTAAATTAGCTTGCAACAAATGCAGATGGAAATTATTGACAGTTTATTAACATAATCATTGCATTGAATCTGTATTTAATCTTCCTCAAATTGCAGTTTCACTTTAGAATTTTCTACTAATTAAGTTTATCTTTGGTTTCTTCTTCATACACTCTGAAGCTGTGTTTACGAAGATGATCTAATAAAAATACAAATGTTTTTTTTCCTTTGTATTTGATATAATTAAGTCACTGATTGTGTTGTGGTTCACTCGGCTGACTTCTATGCAGCCAGCGTGGGTTCAATCATCAATCAGTGACTGTGTGAGAGTTATTGGGTGTTTGTGTATACAGAATGTGTCCTGTGATTGCTGGTGACCAGTCCAGGGTCTAGTCACGATATGTCCCAACTCCCCACAACCTTGAACAGGATAAGCAGTGTAGAAAATGGAAGGACTCATGGAAACTTTCAAAATAATCGCCATTCACAAAGAACTGCAAAGGCGTATGTTATTTTGCAAAGAAACACTCGGTCATGCACACCATCTTGTACGTCCAGGTGTTATGCAAAGCTTTGTCAGCGTTTGTGTGGGTCTAGAACTGACCCGTGAAAGTAATGTATTTTCGCAATAAAACTTATTTGTTGTGATGTTGTAAGCAGTTGTTGAGTACGTAATTAGATATTTTGTTCGTTATTGAATGATCCTGAAAAGTATTTTTACATAAATAGTTTTTTCTGTGGTGGCACGGTAGCCGACTGGTTAGCACGGTTCTGAGAACCCGATTTCAAATCCGGCCTCACCCGTGTGGAGTTTACATGTTCCCCCCGTGCCTACGTGTGTCTTCTCTGGGTACTCCGGTTTCCTCCCACATCCCAAAAACATGCATGCTAGGTTAATTGAAGACTCTAAATTGTCCGTAGGTGTGAACTTAAGTGCGAATGGTTGTTTGTTTTTATGTGCCCTGCGATCGCCTGGTGACCAGTTCAGAGTTTACCTCGCCTCTCGCCGGAAAGATAGCTGGGTTCCAGCATGCCCGCGGCCCTAGTGAGGAGAAGCATTATGGAAAATGAATGAATGAATTAATGTTTTTCTGCCTGAACCTGTGGTTCTTGTGCATACTGGGTCACCTACTTAGTATACCATTACCTCTTCCCTCTATGGCAAATACAACCGTTAGAGTGGCACCGAAGTCTAACTTTTACAAGATTCGCTGCTTCTGCTTTGCCGTACTAATATGAGTTACACATTTGCAGCTGAATTAGCCATAATGAAATAGCCTTGGTCATTCAAAGTTGGACACAAACAGAATATATTCATTTGTATCCAATCACTCTCATAAATGAACAACCATCTTCATCATGATTTGATGAGTTTGGCAGCAATGAGTATGATCACCTTCTGTGTGTTGATATTTAAACAAAAGGTCATTTACCACTGAAAAGCTTAGCTCCCTAAATTTAATCAGATCTACATGTGTGTGAGTGCATATGTGTGTCATTGAGCAGATTGAAATATAATCTGCTGTTGATCCCCTTTTCTGACCATGCGTCCCCACATTCCCATGATACTTAATTACATTTACACTTATACAACACTAACAATATTTAGTATATTTAATTTTTAATTTAATCTTTTGCTGTTTCGTGATTCCATTTTGTAAGTAGTTGAGTTGTGATGTGTGAGTACAGACCTGTAAAATCAACTTTTGAATGTTAATGCGATCACAGAATTTTCTGGATGAGAAAATTTGACCTCAATTCCCTCAATCATCTTGGTTCAGATAACCCTTTAAATGTCCGAAGAGATATGTGGAATAATTATTTTTGAAAGTGAGAATACTGGTCGCAAACATGCAAACATGTTTGAGACCAGTGAAATACAGCATCAGCAAATATATATATATTTGTTCATATGCGCCCTGTGATTGCCTGGTGACCAGGCTGTACCCTTCCACTTGACCATTCAGCTCACCAGTGACCTCAAATGGACTCTTCTTGGTTATTGAAGACATGTCGTCTTTGATCCAAAAGGCTTCTTCAGTTCTAAATCTAAGGTGTGGCGTTCCCCACTTTAAAGTATGTCTCCAGTGGGTGCGTCCTCTGAGAGTGATCACATGAAGGTTGTTGTTGTTGTTGTTATTGCTCGTTTATGGCTACTTTACCCATGGAGTGAGACGATCTTTTGGGGAGAGCTATCAGCACATTCTTGACAAGTTCTTGACCTTTCCCTCTGTTTGAAAGAGGGTCTTTCTAGTTTGACATGGATGGTTTCTTTAACACCACTCGCAAACCAACGGTCCACTCTGTCCAGAATTTTATACATTGTTGTCCTCAAAGGATATTCTTTTATTCTGAAACGCAAATGAATTGGTGTCTCTGGACCTGAATAGGTTGTCCTCCTTCGTTGTGCCATGTGTTTGTGTAGGGCTTGCTTTGTCTCTCCAATGTAGAGGTAACTACACTCCTTACTATATTGCATTGCATAAACAATATTATTGCATTTACTTCTTAGGATTTTGTTCTTGGGGTGAACCAGCTTTTGTCTAAGTTTGTTGCTAGGTTTGAAATGCATCAGAATATTATGTTTGAAGAAAATCATTCTACTTTTCTCTGACAAACCAGACACATTCACCACTTTCTGCCCTCTGTTTTTATTCTCAAGAGTGGGTAAGTGGACCTTCTTCTCGTGGAGGAATGACAAATACCGAGATAGCATACCCACAGGTAGGGAGATCCTTTCTGATGTGTGTTGTCTATTCCTTCTGTCTTCGGTTGTCTGTTGTTGGGATCTTATCTGGTCAGTCTTTAGGGGTTCTGACAAACCCCTGGCTTGTGTTGTGTGGGTGATGTGATTCAAAAAGTAAGTACTGGTATGTGTGGGTAGGTTTTCTTTAGAGCTCAATATTGCGTCTTCCGTCCACATTTGGCAGTCCATGAACAACACTGCGTTCTCTTTGATGTCTTCCAGAGTAAAACGGATGTTGTTGACCAGAAAGTTAATGTGTTCAGTAAAAAAATAAAATAAGATCTACATTACAGGCTTTGTTTTTAACCCATGTGTCGTCCACATACCTGAACTTGTGGCTGGGCTTAGTTCGTCTAAAGAAGTCCAGTGCTTTTCTTTCCACTTCTTCCATGTATTGGTTGGCCGCTAGGAAGGAGACGGGTGACCCCATAGCAATCCCATTATTATTGTTATTATTTTTTTTGATAAAAAGCTTTGTTAAAATGAAAGTAAGTGGCGCTAAGGCAAAATTGAAGTAAACTGCATACCTGGTCTGGATTGAGGTTGGTTCTGTCCTGTAGACTGGAGTATTCCTTAGGTTGTTCCATCACTGCATCAACTGCTTCATTGGTGGGTATACATGTGAACATGAGGGAAGTCGAATGATACTAGGGTTTAATCTGGAGCGGTGTGGGGTAATTCCAACCAGTTGTGTTAAAATAATGGCTAGATAATTTGGAAATGTTGTAATGGTGCAAGGAGTTAATGCTGCTGATGAGTGGCCTGAGTGGACCATCTTCCTTGTAAATTTTGGGTATTCCTCTCTGGGGCGTCAATTTCCTTCTCCTTTTCTAGCTTCTAAATACATTCGATGAGCTTCTTCTTCTATGCAGTAGTAGAATGCCTCTTCAGGTTTCCATATGTGTTGTCATTGTCCAGCAGTCAGCTTTGCCTTGTAGTCCATGGTGTTGAAGACGCTAATGCATTTTCCATTTTCCACTGGTAGAATCTTGAGGACAATAATGTCCAAATTGTGTACAGAGAATGAAACTGGTTTGAGATTTGTGTAAGAAGTCATCCATCTAAACAGAGGAGGTTTACACCATCCCTTATTTTCCTTTTACAACTATGTCCTGATATTGATTCTTAAAAGTTTGATTCATTGGTAAAGTGGCCACTAAAGAGCCGTTTTACCACCAAACAGGAGAAAGACTGGCTGTCATGAAAAACTGTCATTCACCAGCCACACCTTGCAACAACCACAGCAATAACGAACCCCAATGTGTTCACCCCGAGGGGACACACCCACGAGAGACATACATAGGGGAACTCCATACCTAAGATTTAGACCTGAGGAAGCCTTTTGGATTAAAGGTGAAACATCTTTAACAACCAAGAAGAGTCCAATTGCCTCAATTCCAATTTTGCGGATTACCCTGATCTGTATGAATGAGAATCTATACATACAACTATGGGGGTGTTGTTTTATTTTTCTATTAATAATTCAGATGATCATTTATAAAACAGCGGTGTACATTTTTGTTCTCAGGGGCGAAGGTGGCTTCCCATTCATTCTCCCTTGATCTCGGCAAGTGTTATATATAACAAGCGGCTTCAGGGATACGGGCTCCTCATACGTGGCTGGCTCTTCTCTTCATCTTTTAGTGGTAAACACGAGCACCTACAGGGATCTACGACCCAGGGAAATTAATCTTACTTTGGACCCGTCCACATTATTACCGCAATTAAAACAAAAGCTTTGTTCCATTTAGCATCAACTGAAGAACTGCTTACCTTCAACGTGTCAACTCACGAACATGCTCTCCCCCTTAACATTCCTGTCACTAAAATTTATCTTGTCTTATCTAATGCATAAAGAGAGAGGTTTTGTCAGAAGACAAGACAGCACTTGAATAGAAGTCCACGACAAGCCTCAAAGTCGTATGAAAAAAGCTCAGGATCGATGATATGGTCCTTCCCATGAGAGGGTGACAACGTGGGGAAAATACTATGGTGAGCTTCAGGGAAGGTGGTTGATGAAAGAACAGGCATTTGACATGTTATCTCTATCACCTGTGCTGTCAGTTCTTGATGATGTCAGCAAAGACAGGATTAGCTGTTCTTGTTGCCCCACCTTAGCGCCTTGGTCTGAACCATATGAACCATATGGAGTCCCGAGTACATACTATTGAGAGCTTGTGACTCACGAATGACAAAGGACAAGCAAGAAACTAAATCAGTTTGTAGCGTACCTAACCAAAATGGACCCAGTGAAAACCGGTCTCTAGTAAAGGAAGTAAAGATAGGAGGCCTCTCTTTGGTCATGTGGACGAAATACATGGCTTGAGTGTCAGTTGTGTGTCGCGTGTTTGCTGTGAAACATTTTCTACTCCTGAAAAAACTTTTTGCAGTTATCAAACAGGAACAATACGGTCATATGTATGAGCTACACAGGGAAATACTAAACTCAAAGTAAGGCAGGCTTGATTTAAAAATATTTTTGTCCCCAATTCCCCTCTCCATACACCCCTCACTGCTCTAAGGCAGAACTTTCTTTCATGGCAACTAATGGTTTTAATAATGTGCGTTTGTCTGAGTTAGTGTACAAGTCACCAAAGCAATACAGAAATGCACACACAGACACACACACATACACACACACGCACACACTCGCGCACGCACGCACATACACACACACACACACACACACACACACAGACATATGCAGGCCTTTGAACAACCAGATGTTGCTGAGGTGCAGGTTGGAAACATCAGTGAACTCAAAACAGAGTAAGAAGTGAGCCGAGTCTGTGGGTAAACCAGAAACTGTTATGGAATACAGATTTCTTCAAACTGCTGCAAGCTCACACACACATTGGCACAGATGCAAACCTATTCCGAAACAAGTCAGAGAAATTGCCTTGTTTCAGTGTCAAAATTAGCTAATATTGTGGCAGCATGCTGCAGTAATGGTTAACACATCTGCCTCACAGTTCTGAGGACCAGGGTTCAATCCCCGGCCCCGCCTGTGTGGAGTTGGCATGTTTTCCCCGTGCCTGCGTGGGTTTCCTCCAGCCACTCCGGTTTCCTCCCACATCCCAAAAACATGTGTGGTAGGTAAATTGACGACTCTAAATTGCCCATAGGTTTGAATGTGAGTGCGAATGGTTGATTTGTTTGTATGTGCCCTGCGATTGGCATCGGGACTGAACTGGCGACCAGTTCAGTCCCGATGATAGCTGGGATAGGCTCCAACACGCCCGCGACACCTTGTGAGGAGAAGTGGCTCAGAAAATGGATGGATGGTTGGACATCTGCATTACAGTCAAGAAGGCCTGTGCACCAATCCCGGCTCAAGCTTTCCTGTGTAGATGTTCTCCTTGGGATTGTGTGGGTTTTTTTACGGATGCTTCCTCCCATATTTCAAAAATTCAGGGGTGTCAAATTCATTTGTCTCATGGGCCACATTTTTTGCTACAGTTTCCAAATGTGGGTAAGTGGAGCTTCTTCTCTTGGAGGAATGACAAATACCGAGATAGCATACCCACAGGTAGGTAGATCATTTCTGATGTTTGTTGTCTATTCCTTCTGCCTTCCTTCTGTCTGTTGTTGGGATCTTATATGGTCAGTCTTTAGGGTTTCTGACAAACCCCTAGCTAGTGTTCTAGTGGATGATGTGATTCAAAAAGTAGGTGCTGGTATGTGTGCTATATTTATGTAGACCTCAATATTTCGGCTTCCGTCCACATTTTGCAGTCCATGAACAGCACTCTTCCAGAGTGACCAGAAAGTTAATATGTTCAGTTAAAAAAATAATAATAATAAAAAATGGAATACCAAAAATTCTCAAGCAAGACTGTGAAGCAATATACCAATATATATATATATATATCATCGCCTGATCATTGTATTATATATCCATCCATCCATTTTCTGTACCGCTTATCCTCACTAGGGTCACAGGCGTGCTGAATCATGTGTAACTACACTATTGCTGTACTATGTGATATACTAATCTATTATTTGTACTGTTGATTATATGTGGACCCCAGAAAGCTTAGCAAACTGCTACGCCACAAGCTAATGGGGATGTTGGCATCGGCTGCTGCTTGAGACCATCATTGATATTTTCACCAAACTACTTTGCCTACAACACCAAAAATAGTCTATCCAAAGTCATTTAGTACATGATTGCCGACATTTACTGATTTTGAGTTCGTAAGTCGTCCACCGACTGGTTAGAGCCAGTTGCATGTTCTCCCTGTGCCTGAGTGGGTTTTCTCCGGGCACGCCGGTTTCCTCCCACATCCCAAAAACATGCATTAATTGGAGATTCTAAATTGCCCATAGGCATGACTGTGAGTGCGAATGGTTGTTTGTTTCTATGTGTCCTGCGATTGGCTGGCAACCAGTTCAGGGTGTACTCCGCCTCCTGCCCGATGACAGCTGGGATAGGCTCGAGCACGCCCGCGAGAAAAATGGATGGATGGATGGATAGCTATGCAAATGACACACAGTCATCGAAAATGGATGGATGGATGGAGTTTGTAAGTCGTTCCGCTGAGATAACTAAGATAGCTAGCGTTAAACAATAAACAATGCCGGTGTGGGCTCTAGCCGTCTCATTTTCTGGGTCACACTGAGAGCAAGCGCATAGTCAAATTTACTTCAAACTTCTCAGAAAACAAGAATGATAATATTGAATCATGTCCTTAATGTTTTCTATTGTGTCAGAATCCTATAAACGTGTGATTTTCAGTGCCGAAAACACTTTTTGCAGTCAGGTTTGTGCTACTACAACCACGAAGAACATCTACTTATTTGTCAAAACTTCAAATAAACACTAAGATAATCTAGATAACGTTAATGAAAACTCACCCCATAAGAATCTGAAAAGTATTCTTGTAGACGTCCGTAAGTTCTTCGGCAATGCGTCTTCATTCCTCAACAACAAACAGAGCTTCCAAAATTAGCATGACAGTTATTAGTACTTAAAATGCATGAGCGGTGCATAAGTAGCCATGTGGCTCCTTTGAAACTGGTACCTGTGTAACAGGAGCAAGCTAGCCTTTGCGGATGTACCTCAAGAAACCTCACACTCCAATCCTTATAGAGGGTATTGGACACTGAGCTGGCGGCCCAGGCTTTTAGCTCATAGGTCAGCGTTCTTATCTACCAACGCAAGTTGACGGCTTGCAGAAAAGTGATTGGCCTGATTGGCCAACTGTTGATCCCTACACCCCCGACATAGAATAGTTCATACAAATAAGAAGACTGCTCATGGAATTACGTGCACATGTTTGGCTGACTGTGATTGGCTGGCGGCCAGTTCAGGGTGTTCCTCGCCTCTCGCCCGAAGTTAGCTGGGATAGGCTCCAGCATGCCCGCGACACTAGTGAGGAAAATGGATGGATGGATGTTTGGCTGATGCCATTGTGCGAGCCAATGTCACGCTGACTTCAAATTGATCCTGCAGGCTGCATGAAATTGCTGCGTGGGCCACTTGACAGCTTGACTTATATGGTCTAAATTGTCCTACGTGCGAATGGCTGTTTGGCTGTATGTGCCCTGGCAACCACTCCAGTCTGGCTTACCCACCTGTCATCAAGTCAGCTGGGAAAGGCTTCAGCTAACTTTATGAGACAGACGATATAGAAAATGGATGGATGGATGATATTGTTTAATTCCTATTGATTAAAACTCACTGGCCAAGTGGACTGAAGGGATCTGGCAGTGACAGTAATGTACTGAACATCTTAGGAACCCAGCGGTGTAGCTTAGGTTAGTAGCATGCGGGCTAAGTAAAAAAAGATCTCTTTATTCACGTGCCTATTTTGGACCTCTGAGACCTCATAGGTCACAAGTTACAACTGACTCTTAAATGGTAGAGAAAGAGAAGGTAAGTGAAGAGAGTAAAAGGCAGAGTGACAAAGATTTAATATTCACTATATTGCTAAAAGTATTCTCTCACCTTCCTTGATTCACATACTGTATATGAACTAAAGTCACATCCCATTCTGGTTTAATGTGGCCTTGCTCCACCCTTTGCAGCTATGACTGTTTCAATGATTCTGGGAAGGCTTTCCACAATGTTTATGAATTGCTTGTGTATCCCCTCACTCATATTCTCATCCTATAGACTTTTATAATTTACATAGTCAACTTCAGTTGTACAGCCAGGTTCACGACCGTTTTCCTGCATACTTCTTCTCCTGTCCTTTTCCTATTCTAGCTCTTCCTGTCCTTCCCTCACAGGGTGTAGCCCCATGTAACACTCATATTTAATGTTTCATACTTTTACTTTTCTCATCCTGTTTACAATTAGTGTGTTGTCTTTCGTCTTCGTTTCTCTCTCCCCTCTAGAAAGCTTTGTTCTGTTCAACTGATTCTCTGATTCTCTATAAACTTCAATTATAATACGAAGGAACCTCAGCGGAATCTTAAAAACTCAGTAAAACTGACACAGTAGACCTGTTTCGGCATAAAAAGGGATACAGATCCTCCATTCTACTTGAACTAACAGCCGAACAGGACAAAAAAAAAAAAAAAAAAAAAGAGAGAGGAGCCAGATAAGGTGGCTCAGGCATCTGGCTAAGATGCCTCCTGGACGCCTCCCTGGTGAGGTGTGTCAGCTCAATGTCTTGCCTGCCAAATGCCAGTGGATCTACAGCTTCCTGATGGGCAGGACACAGCAGGTGAGGCTGGGGGACACCACCTAATCCACACGTACCATCAGCACCACCAAGTATGTGTCCAGTCTCCGCTGCTCTTCTATCTCTACACAAACGACTTCACCTCAACGCACCCGGTTGTCAAACTCCTTAAGTTTGCATATGACACCACAGTCATCGGCCTCATCAAAGACGGTGACGAGTCTGTGTATCGACAAAAAGTGGAGTGGCTGGAGCTATAGTGCGGCCGACACAACCTGGAGCTGAACATGCTCAAGACTGTAGAGATGACCGTGGACTTCAGGAAGCATCCTTCACTACAGTTGACGCTCACGCTGTCCAACTGCCCTTTGTCATCCTTCGAGACCTTCAAGTTCCTGAGAATTAGAGTCTCTGCGGACTTGATGTGGGAGACCAACATCAACTCCATCCTCAAAAAGACCCAGCAGAGGAAGCCTGTCACAGGAGCTATTGAGGCAGTTCTACACAGCAGATATTGAATTGGTTCTGTGTTCATCCATCAGATTCTGGTTTCGTGCTACCACAATGAAGGACAAAATCAGTCTGCAACGGAGAGTCAAGGCTGCCGAAAAACATTATCGGTCCCCACCTACTCACTCTTGAGAATTTGCACGCTGCTAGGACTAAGATAAAGGCATGCAAAATCCTCTTGGATCCTCCACATCCTGGTCACCACCTATTCCAGCTCCTTCCCTCAGGTAAACACCATGGAACAATGCTAACTCAAACCAGCAGACATTCCAACAGCTTCTTCCCTCTTGCCATTAGCTTCTTAAACAGTTGACTTACAATGTCATTGTAACATCCTGCGAATTTTATGTCTCTGTCGGGACACTTCTATATTGTTCGTACACTCACTCTTTCTTCACGCTACACTATTTGCCGCTGTTGTTGATTGCTACTGCCTATCATTGCACTATGAGTCACTTTAAATTGCTCTAAATTGCTTTAAATTGCTTGAGGACTGGATCAATTGCACAATTGCCATTATACAGTATCAGCATCACCACACTAGTGCTACACTTTCATTGCTCAATGACTCTCCATATTATTTTATTATATATTATATATCCTTTTATGTTCTAAATGTATATTTTGTCGTAGTGGCTGTTTGTTGTCATACTAGAGTGGGTCCTACTACTGGAGACAAATTCCTTGTGTGTCTTGTAACATACTTGGTCAATAAAGCCGACTCAGATTTTTTTATTATTATTGAAGGATCACAAAAACCTCTTCTCCTACCATTAGATAAATTTTCCTCGCACGGGTGACATTTATTTTCATTTTAAATCTTTTAGCTATACCAATCAATTTTAAAGATTAACGACAAAAGCGGAATTTGAAGATTGGTAGGGACACAAATGTACCTCATGCAAATATTTATTGATTCGCAAATATACATTTTTTGAAGAACCACTTTCCACTTCCTTTGATAAGGAAAGACAAATGATTCTTACTGTTTTGAATGTGTGTCCACTTAAGTAACCTTTGGTCAATTCTTGTAATTCTCTTCTCACGTTCTTCTCCTAAAGGCCCATGTTGAGACTTATTTGAGTGCTGCAAATAAAGCAATTAAAAGATAAAGAAAAAGGCAGAACATGTACAGTCAGTCCAATGATGGTTGCTAAACTGAAGTCTTGTGAGGTACATTGAAGAATTGTGAGATTAATGCTCACATTTGACCACAGAGATTTCTTATATTTTTCTCAAAAATATTGATCAATGTCCCAAATGTTATGACCTGAGGGGTATTTAACATTTCAAGCCTGTATAGACTATAGAGTTATGCCACGGAGAAATTTACAGTACTTCGTAATTTCGTGGAATGTGTGTGGTTCACCTGCGAATCAAAATTTAGACACTTTCAGCAGGTGATAGAATCTTTGTTATAGCTTGGTTTCATTTCCCGCAGCGTTCACATCTTAGCGGGTAACTCTGAGGAGCTGATAGGGAATGTGTGAAGACAAGAGGAGGAGGACTGGAAGTAAAGAGAGACTCCCTTTGGATACATTTTCACCTTTGGCAAGGGAGGAGGGTGAGAAAAGAAGAAAAGGGAGGAGTATCTGGTGATAATAAAGAAGGAACAGTTTAAAAAAATGTGATGTGAGCTGCTGGTTTGAGCTCTACCACAGATCTTTCTTCCAATTTCTTTCTTCCTATCGTATTGTTGTGAAAGTGTCAACAGACCACAGTGCTCATATGACTGGCAAAGTGCTTACTTTTCTCGAATAAGGCGATGACACCTTTTAAATAAATAAATACATTTTCCACAACAAGCATCTGGCTTTGAATTACGTTTTTTATATTTATGGTATGTATGTGTCACCTTTTCCAACTCACAGATGCATGTTTGTCTCTTTAGCACGTACGTTATTATTATTTTTGGGTTTTTGCAGTAATAGTGCTTGTGAATTTGTTTTAAGTAATAATCAAGTAGTCATATGATATTCAGATCATTATCTTCACAAAAACCCTTTTGAGGACTTAAACGTCAGAGAACAAAGATGTTATGGGGTCAGTTACAATTTATATTTGCATTGTTTATATGTTGTAATACATGCACGTCACTTCCAGCAAGTTGTCAACTATAGTTTAAGTAAAATTGAGGTTTTTATTTTTATCCGTATTGAGCACTCCCGAACATACCCGAAAATCGAGACACCGGGGTGTAGTTACTTTATCCACTGCAGGGGCTACCGGAATTGAAGTTGCAATTGCCAAACACAACGCAATGGCGAGCAATGTTTCGTAATATGAGGAGGAGGAGGATTTCGACGTAACGGAGCACCCAACTGAACTTGGCATGGTCAAACGGTACATGTTTGAGCCGATCAGGAGGTCGGAACCTGACAGTGACGACGACGAGCAGCCAAGTAGAAGCTGTCCAACAGAAAAAGAGAGTGGCCTCTGGGTCGATGTGACGGCATTGCCTGCAGAAGAGACAACATAATACCGCGCAGAGCTGATTGGAAATACAGACTGGTATGTTTGTGCATCCCATAAATCCATAATTTAATTATTATAATTATAATAATAGAGTCATGAACAGACCTATTATGAGCAGCCGGCTGTTCGTGTCGGATTCATAACGCGTTGGTCCATCCATCCATCCATCCATCCAGCCATCCATCTCTGTCCCGTTTAATATATCCATCCATCCATTTTCTGAGTCGCTTCTCCTCACTAGGGTCGCGGGCGTGCTGGAGCCTATCCCAGCTGTCATCGGGCAGGAGGCGGGATACACCCTGAACTGGTTGCCAGCCAATCGCAGGGCACATACAAACAAACAACCATTCGCACTCACAGTCATGCCTACGGGCAATTTAGAGTCTCCAATTAATGCATGTTTTTGGGATGTGGGAGGAAACCGGAGTGCCCGGAGAAAACCCACGCAGGCACGGGGAGAACATGCAAACTCCACACAGGCGGGGCCGGGGATGGAACCCGAGTCCTCAGAACTGTGAGGCTGACGCTATAACCAGTCGGCCACCGTGCCGCCCTTCTTAATATATAATAATAGATAATATAACAGTAATATATAATAATAACAGATAATATAACAATATAACATTGTTCAAAATGGGGATTTTTACATTAAGAATTATAATTTGAGGTTTTTATTTATTTTTTTTCTTTTTACTACTAACCCAGTTGCCTTTCCACAATGCACAATGCTAAGTTTATTAATTAAACACTCTACCTTTAGTTTGGCATTTTCCTTCATGCTTCACGGTTGTTTGGTACAGTTCATGATAAATCACAAATAAAGGTCATTACCCGTCAAAGACCAAAATGTGAAATTATGCATGATAAATCTTTTTCAGGGTTGTGAGAGTATCTGGTCCATGAAACAGCTACAGAGAGAGAGCACTTCCTACTGGATAGTGACCAGATGGGGACATAAAAGTAGGTGTGTGTATGTGTGTGCTTGTGTGTGTGTGCGTGTGTGTGTGTGTGCACGCATTTGCATGTGTGCGTGTATGTGTGTGCACTAGGTATGTTGAATGTGTGTGGAAGTGATGTCAGGTACGCAGGTGGGTGACAGGGGGAATGGATAAAAAAGTCTCCAAAATAAACGCAGCTGATATCACTGGATTTGGATTTTGGGGTGGCAGTAGCTCATCTGTGAGGACTTGAGCTTTGAAACCATAGAGTCACAGTTTGAGTCCCACTGCGGACAAAGGCAAAATGGTAACTAGACGGAAAGATCCTAGTCTGCTTGCCGACTACTGTCAAGGTGCCTTTGAGCAATGCACCAAACCTATACCCCTTTCTCAACAAGTGCGGCACTGTTTGCGTGCCCCTTCACTCTGACATCTCTCCTTGCATGCCTGCACCTGTGTTATATGGTTCTTTGTGTTCTTTCTCAAAACATACATCCCTTCAGGGATTATAGTTAGTATAATAAATGGAAAATTTAAAATAAAATTGTAACGTTACTTAACATTCATGCTTATGTGATGGCGTTCACGGCAACAATAAATAAATAAATGTACTGCACTTTTGGTTGTTTATGTACAATCTATGACAATCTAACCTGGTATTTGTCGATGCTGATTGAGACCTATTCTAAACAAGTATCATTCTAGTTTGGAATGTGAAACAAACATTGTCCAATCGTATGCAATTGTTCATTCGTGTGGTTTTTCGGCTTCACATGATGGGTGAGCTCTTCAGTCAGATTTATGGACACTTCTAAAAAACAGATACAGTTAGGTCCAAAGGTACAGTTTAGTACATGTACAAAAATCTGCTGTTTCCTTCGTATTTCTAGACTACGGGGAAGGGCGACAAGACGAAAGCTTTGATATCTCCCAAACGCATGTGGCAAATGTGTTTGGCCGTAATTCCAGAAGGTATATTTGGTGCAAACACAACATTGCTGATCACTAAAAGGAGACCATACATAGAGGTATAGAGAAGCATGGTTGTGGCTGGGGCTCTTTTTCTTCAGCTGGAACTGGGATCTTAGTCAAGGTGGAAGGAATTATGAACGAATAACAGTCAGTGTGACATCTGCGAGAAAGCAAATAAATGAAAGAAAAAGCTTAGTAGAACACCTGAACTTTATTTGGGGTTCATCAGAGGCACTTTCAATGGTGGCAGTTGTGAGCGGACTCATTTAACAAGAGTTTGAATGCGATTGGTTAATTCTGAAAAGAGCTACATCCCCACTTAAAAGAAGGTGTGCACACTTCTGCAACCACGTGATATATGTTGTAAATTTCTATTTCCCTTCTCTAAAAGATTACTAATTTTTTCCATTCAGTTGTACAGGTGGGAGCACGGTGGACGACTGGTCAGAACATCTGCCTCACAGTTCTGAGGACCGGGGTTGAAATCCTGGCCCCGCTTGTGTGGAGTTTGCATGTTCTCCCTGAGCCTGCGTGGGTTTTCTCCGGGCACTTCGGTTTCCTGCCACATCCCAAAAACATGCGTGGTAGATTGATTGAAGACTTTAAATTGCCCGTAGGTGTGAATGTGAGTGCGATTGTTTGTTTGTTTATATGTGGCCTGCGATTGGCTGGCGACCTAGTGAGGATAAGCGGTAAACAAAATGGATGGATGGATGGGCTGCCTGAAGTCTGGAGAACATGGATATTACAAAATTCCTCCCTGCGGATGCTTTGCCAAGCCTTCACTTGCTACTTGTTGTGGGTCTTGCTGTCTTCAAACCTACCTTCAGTAAGTGGAAAGCATGTTGCACATAGCAGCCATCACTAATGATTAATATTATGCTTTCTTTGGTCTGGCCATTTTTGGAACAGCATTACCGGGATATGCTTTTAATTTAAAACTTTGTTGAAGGTCTTGTGAGATTACATACCTTATATGAATGACAAAGATCTAATTGCTTCCATTTCATCCATCCATCCATCCATTTTTTGAGCCGCTTCTCCTCACTAGGGTCGCGGGCGTGCTGGAGCCTATCCCAGCTGTCATCGGGCAGGAGGCGGGGTACACCCTGAACTGGTTGCCAGCCAATCACAGGGCACATACAAACAGACAACCATTCACACTCACAGTCACACCTACGGGCAATTTAGAGTCTCCAATGCATGCATGTTTTTGGGATGTGGGAGGAAACCGGAGTGCACGGAGAAAACCCACGCAGGCACGGGGAGAACATGCAAACTCCACACAGTCGGGGCCGGGGATTGAACCTGGGTCCTCAGAACTGTGAGGCTGATGCTCTAACCAGTCGCCACCGTGCCGCCGCTTCCCTTTCATATGCACAGCAAAACAGATGTGAGGTGGTGTTGCTAATCACATAAAAAAACTGATGTACAGTTTTGCAGATTTTTAATGATTATCTTTGCTTTTCTTCTTTGTGTTCTGCCGTTTTTTTAATGATTTTATTATTAATGCAACATTGTTATTGTGAGGGGTTGTTTTATTGTTCCGATCGAGTAATTAAGTGAGAATGACAGTTTAAAATGTTACATCTTCTGAATTGACAGACACACGATTATGTATGCATGTTACGTGTAGTTTTGCGAGGACAAACAGTGCCCCCTTGGGATGAGTCTACTTCCTGTTAGCTCCTCTGGGTTGGGTTTCCCTCCATTGCCTCCTTTTCAACCTCTTTTACTTCCCTTTCATCCACTTGTTCTCCTTCCACGTAAATGAGTAAAACAATGAGGTTGAGAAAATCTTTTAAACAAATTGTATATTCTTTCCTGTCCTATATCCCCCTTCATTTGTGCATACACATCTGAATTTTAGGTCAATTAATAATTAATTCTGATGAATTATTCAAAAACATTATGAGTTAGATGTTCCCTTTAACTTGGTGATATTGTAACTTTGATTTGATTTGATTTGATTTGAGCACATTTTACGGATTGTAATGTTTCTGGGCCTGACTTTTACTCACGGAATTTGCAGAGGAAGGAGTGAGCACATTCTGTGTGCAAATGATGGTAATTGTTTTGACTGAACTTCATGTTGAACATGAACAATTACAACCAGATTTTGGGCAATGACTACGCCAGGCATCAAAAGGGGAGAAAGAGAAGGTGCAGTCAAGGAGGAGTGACTCCCCTCCACTAATCCCTGCTCTTCCACCTCCTCTTGCCTTTAAATATATTCAATTGGCATGCATGTACATTTTTATTTTTGTTGTGTTGCTGCTGCTTTTTGGCTGCGGGCCCCATCTGTCGGCCAGCTGCTAGATGTTTGTAAGGAAGTGTGTGTGCGTGCGTGAATGCGTGTGTGTGTGTGTGTGTATGTGTGTGTGTGTGTGTGTGTGTGTGGGTGTGTGTGTGTGTGTGTGTGTGTGTGTGTGTGTGTGTGTGTGTGTGTATGTGTGTCAGGTTAAGGAATGAAAACACACAAACTAATGCGGTGAGATTAAATGCTATTGGATGGGAATGCTTGTAGGTTTATGAATATGCATAATGGGGAAGAGAGTTTTTAAAGGCTAGAGAAAGGAGAGAGCAGTAAGAGTTGGCAGGAGGTAGAGGAAGCAGGAAAATAAGTAAAAAGAGGAAGACAAGACAAAAAAGGCATTCACAGAGGGAAAATTATTTGAACATGGATGGAACCAGAAGGTGAACCATCTCAGGAATTATTGAGAATGGGCATAGAAGACACTGTTCGATGAGGGAAGAGGAGGAAAAAGAGAACAAAAAATAGCTTGACTAATTTTAACCCACAGGTGGACATCCATCTATCCTCTATACCACTAAATGGAAAATGGAACCTATCCCAGATGACTTAGCGTGAGAAGCAACAGCTCTCACCACACAGTATCTTACAAAAATACCATTAAATGTTGGGATAAGGAAAATTTACATGAGCCAAAAACGAGAGGGTTGAAAAAAATGGTGCAATGGCTGTTGAAAAAAAGATGTTGTAGATAGACAAGGAAATGATGGAAGAATGAATTGATGGATGGATAGTGAATAATGAATTCATGAATGGGTTGAAGGCTTGAAATAGTGTATGAATGGATGGATGGGTGATTGGATTTTCAGTGGACAGATGGGATATGGAGAATTAATTTTTCTGACTAAATTTACAATGTCTTTAGACAAATACATAAATGATGATGATGTTAGACGAACGGCATCCATTATGTACTGCTGATTATGTTTAGGGGTGAACAGGAACCTATCCCAGCTGACTGTAGGCAAGACACTGTCTGCACCTTGGATTGCCTGCCAGTCAATCAGAAGGCACATATAGACAACTCAGATAATCTATTAAAATGAATTTAATTTCTCAACAATCATACGATTAAACAGTGGCGGCTGGTAAATATTATAGAGGGCACAAGCGCCAACCCACCACTCAGCTGAGTCAACTTGAATAAAACACAATTAAATTATGAAAATGAAATATTAAAATTAAAAGATTTATAAATGCGTGTATCTATTTTTAGATGAGCAGGCTAAATAGTATATAGTTTATTATAAGTGAAGGTGTTTCATTAATCTCGGTTGTCTGATTTCATGATATATTTTCCATCTGGGGCGCAGAAATCTTTATCGAGTGACTCTCACTGAATGTTTAACATGTACAGTACACCTCTTCAATTCAATAGATAGGACCAAGGTGGGACGATTGAAATATGGAGGAAATATTAAGAAAGTCAGTGAAGCGAAGCAAAGCAAAGCAAATTTATTTATATAGTACATTTCGTACACAAAACAAAGAAAAAACAACTTATAAACATTTAAAACAAGGAGGATAAAAATAAAAGTACAGGGCAAGAAATATCATTTAAAAGTGGAAATGCTCTAAAAAGCATGAGAAAAAAAAATAGTTTTTAACCTGGACTTAAAAATCATTCACACTTTGGGCTGACGTCAATTCTGTTGGCAACTTATTCCATTTGTGTGCAGCATAATAGCTAAATGCTGCTTCACCATGTTTGCTTTGGACTCTGTGCTCCACTATTTGACCTGAGTCTGTCGATCTCAGAGCCCTACTGGGTTTATATTCCAGTAGCATTTCTTTCATGTATTCAAGCACCTAAACCATTTCGTGATTTATAGACCAGTAGAAAGACTTTAAAATCTATTCTAAAGCTGACTGGGAGCCAGTGTAAAGACTTTAGAATTAGGAGTAGAATGCTCTGACCTCTTTGTTCTGGTCAGAACCCAAGCGACAACATTATGAATGAGCTGCAGCTGTTTCATGGTCTTTTTAGGGAGTCCAGTCAGAAGACCATTACAATAGTCAAGTCTACTTGAGATAAAAGCATGAATGGGCTTCTCCTGGTCTGCTTGGCACATGAAAGCCTTCACTCTGGATATGTTCTTCACATGGTGGAAAGCAGTTTTAGTAATTGATTTGATATGACTGTTGAAAGTCAGGTCGGATTTGGTCTTTGTTTTTTAAAGAGAGTGACTGCAGGTCTTTACTAATAGCAATCCTCTTTTCTTTATTGGCAAAAAACAATTATCTCAGTTTTGTTGTGGTTTAATTGAAGAACATTTTGGCTCATCCAGTTATTTATCTGTTTTAAACAGTGACACAACACCTCAATTGAACTGTCGTCATCTGGAGACACTGCTAGATATAACTATGTGTCATCTGCATAGCTATGATAGTCAAAATTAAAGTTCTGAAGAATGTGACCCAAGGGTAGCATATACAGGCTGAACAGGGTGGGTCCAAGGTATGACTCATTCATTCATTCATTTTCCTCCACTTATCCGAGGTCGGGTCGCGGTGGCAGGAGCCTCAGCAGGGAAGACTCAGACTTCCCTCCTGCCAGCCATTTGCTCCAGCTCTTCCAAGGGGATCCCGAGGCGTTCCCAGACCAGCCAGACCAAGCAATAAGTATACTCACACCTGCTTGGCGCCTCTCACCATGGGCAACTCCAGAGTGGAAGAGAGTCCAACCCCTTTCGAGAGGACTGGTACCAGAGCCCAAGTTGTGTGTGGAGGCGAGTCCGACTATATCTAGTCGGAACCTCTCGACCTCGCACACCAGCCAGAGAGGTGACATTCCACGTCCATAGAGCCAGCTTCTGTAGCCAGGGATTGGATCGCCAAGGTCCCTGCCTTTGGTCATCGCCCAGCTCACAATGCACCCGACCCCTATGGCCCTTCCCACAGGTGGTGGGCCCATGGGAAGGGGGAACCACGTTACCCTTTCGGGCTGTGCCTGGCCACCAGGCACTCGCCTTCGAGCCCCACCTCCAGGCCTGGCTCCAGAGGGGGTCCCCAGTGACCCGTGTCCGGGCAAGGGAAAACGTTTTCCGTTTTCAATCATCATAGGGGTATTTGGAGCCGTGCTTTGTCTGGTCCGTCACCTAGGACCTGTTTGTCATGAGGTGACCCTGCCAGGGGCATAAAGCCCCAGACAACTTAGCCCCGAGGATCATTGGGACACACAAACCCATCCACCACGAAAAGGTGACGGCTCAAGGAGGGGGTATGACTCATTTATATGATAATATTATGAACATATAGCTTTGTATCGCTCGCTATGTGTTTTTTGTTTGTTTTTTGTTTTATCAAGTCGCAGCGTTGTCAACTCTGGGGGCTTGTGACAAAATAAGAGCGTCTGGAAGTCCATCAAACATTCTTCTGCCCAAGCAGGTTGGAGAGCAATAAACAATAATACAACTACCCTTTATATACAGTATATACCTGCCAAGCTGATTTGATGTGGTTTACTGTTGTCTGCAGGTTGATATTTACAATATTTGCGAGTGACTGTGTGTAACCTATTAATATTATAATAAATAAGATTGTCTTTTATAATATAATGTGATCTTAGTCAAGGTTGAGGGAATTATGAACAGTTCTAATACTAGTAATACTTAAGTAAGTATAGTAAGTAATACTTACTATACTTTCTAGCATGAGGCCCTCCCTCACTATACATACAGTATAAACACCAAGCGCCCTCATTTCATGCAGTGGCCATTCGGTGGGATAACAACTTCCTCATTCATTATAACCTGAACCCATTAAAACCAGTATAGAGTACAATTGGCTAAACTATGCAGACGACTAAAAAAAACACATATTCCTGAAGTGTAATGTGTTTTGTGATATTTGGGCTACAGTGTCTCATGTTGTTTGGCCCCACGTGTATTGCGTTCCGAGGCAGCGGTGAACCGGACGGGATCTGTCGCAGCGCGGCCTCTTCCCAGGCCAACAGCGGTTCGAGAAGCCGCCGGCGGTCCTGCACAACAGCGTTAGGGCTGTCAGCCTCAGTTACCGGCCACACGTTGCGGGGCGAGGTGGAGGAGGGGAGGAAAACATTTTCCAAGGGTACCGGTGGACGTCACGCTACCGTGGCCGCTTATGGTGAACCCTTTAACGCCTACAGAAATGCGGTGTCCCGCTGAATTTCAAAGGAGGGAATGGAGCGACCCAGAGGCTGCTTCTCTGCAGTCCGTGAGAGCGTGTGCAAGCCCCGTCGCTGGGAATTCTCCTCTCCCCGCTTAGGAGCCGTGAAAAAAGGCACATACAGTATTTGAATGACAGCTGAAAGTTGCCGTGTGGCGGGGTTTTCAGAGCATTCAGTGGCACGCCCACCGCATCTGTAAGCTGAAAGAGTGCTTAAATTCTTGACCATTTTGAAGCCTGATTTCACATACTTGGTGAATTTATTTTTTTTATTCATTCATTGATTGTCCGGCTTGTTAACGAGACTCTTTTCTGTGAAGTGTCAACTTTACAAGACATTATTTTGGTCTTTTGGTTCCATCTTAAGAACAAAGAGGTAATAAAGGGTTAACTTAGTTCTATATTTCTTTTTAAGTAAACCAATAAAAAAAGATAAAAAAAAAAAACTTGTTTCTGGGGTTGGAACAGATTAATTCTATTTACATTAATTTAAATAGGAGAAATAACTTTGGTTCATAGAACGAGTCTCGGAACAAATTACGTTTGTGAACTGAGGACTGTACTGAGAAATGGGATATGAGTGTCTAAATTTTCAATTTCATTTTCATGTTTGGAAAAACACATCACTGAAACATTTTATGTTGTTGTGCTATTATGTATCTGGATCAGTTTGGGCACAGTTATGCATTGGGACGGCCATTAAAGTAGGTCACACAAACATAATCATACAAACACACCGTCCTTTCCCTCTCTCTCTCTCTCTCTCTCTCTCTCTCTCTCTCTCTCTCTCTCTCTCTCTCTCTCTCTCTCTCTCTCAGTGGGTTGATAAATCTGTTGGGGGTGATACTTTCTTTCATTTGTTTGTTCCTTTGCTGTTGCTGTAGACATTAGTGGACATGGTGTGTGCGCGTGTGTGCATGTGTGCGGGGTCCTATTTACTGGGACAAAGCCCTCAGTGACCCAATAAAGATACGGAAATCAGAGCGTTGCATTGTTAGCAGCTCTGCTACTTTCGTCAGCACATTATGTTTCGCCATGCGACAACAAAATGACAAATCTGATTCTTCTCCTGAAACCAATGCAATTTGATGGAGGATAACCATTTGGAGAATTTTGTATGGTTTAGTGGATTTGAGAATAATTTGTTGTAGTTTTGTTCATGCTTTGATGACACAAATATCTTGTATGGTATATCCATCCATCCATCCATTTTCTGAGCCGATTCTCCTCACTAGGGTCGCGGGCGTGCTGGAGCCTATCCCAGCTGTCATCGGGCAGGAGGCGGGGTACACCCTGAACTGGTTGCCAGCCAATCACAGGGCACAAAGAAACAAACAACCATTCGCACTCACAGTCATGCCTACGGGCAATTTAGAGTCTCCAATTATTGCATGTTTTTGGGATGTGGGAGGAAACCGGAGTGCCCGGAGAAAACCCACGCAGGCACGGGAAGAACATGCAAACTCCACACAGGCGGGGCCGGGGATTGAACCCGGGTCCCCAGAACTGTGAGGCTGACACTCTAACCAGTCGTCCACCGTGCCGCCTGTATGGTATATATGAATGATAAATTAAACAGAGAAGCCGTAAGACTGGTAGAGATGAACCACCAATGAAAAGTAACTGTTAGGCCTATAACACAGCTAATGATGATGACCAACAATGTTTTAGTTGTTAGTCTGTACCACATCAGTTTGTTTAATTACAGTTTGATACGTGACATATCGCATTCTGAATGCTGTAAGAAATAATGCAAATCCAAGCCAACCTAATCTTATGCAAGAATATTGTAAATGCATGGTAGCTTGTATGGGGAACGTGAATTTGTACAGCTTTTGCAAATTTTAACAATGCAATTCACCATCCAGCTCTGTATGGACTGATGTATCAAAAGCAACAATATTACTCGCAGAGGTTTGTCTTGAAATCCCTTTGTACATTTCCTCATTAGAAACACAATTTTTTAATTCTGGATTTCCAGGCTTGCTTTAATTTCTGCTCTCCCAAGAGAAATTTTTAAATGAATCAGTCGGAAATCCATGAGCATTGCCAGTTTATCTGCTGGAGTGGATAACCCTATGGGTGCACTGACTTGGCAATACTACTGCAGTCATTTTATTGCAGTTTCCTTCCTTTTATCCTGCTTCCCTTTCACTTAATTCAAATCCCCTGACAGGCAGGAGGCCGCCCTAATTGAAGGAATATTAGAAACTATTATTCCTAATTAAACATCACAGTACATGCTGTCAGAGCAGGACAGGCTGAGAGATTTAAGATGTGCTAAACCTCTGGCACACTAACAAAGTCTTTTGGCAGTGAGAGATGAGGGATTCTTCGATTTTGCCAAGTAGACGCATAGGCACGTCCAATCTCTGCCAGGTTTCAACTGAAAAAGGTGTGACTGTGTGCATTTGTGTGTCTGAGTGAGTTAAGTGAGTAAAAACACGTACACGCGCAAACATTTTTTTGCACATTTCTTTGCTATGTCAGGCTGATTAAAAATTAAAAAAATAAACATTTACTATTGAAACATTTAATATTTATTACACATACTGTAGAGTAGAACCTCACAAGTCTAAAAATATATATATATATATATGTTTTGCGACACTGGTTTAATTTGAAACCCTTCAACACTTCTGATGGTCATTGTATTCTAAATAGAAGTTAACAGCTGTTAAAAGAAAAACACAATCAATATGTGAAAAGCGGACATCGCACCCTCTGAATCATTGTAGAAAGCAGTTCATTGTACTCATCATCATTATTATCATCATTATTAGCCCATTTTTATTTCCTTAAATCACCCCACTGGCCAGCACGCAGCTATGGGGAAGAAGGGGCACATGCACAAAGGATCACGCATGGGTGTGGATAGCGCCACGGGGTCCATGGACATATTTAAGTCACCTGCGGTTATCACCAGCTTATACTGTAATCACGTTGTCTTTTGTACAAACCTCCTGTGTGGAGTTTGCATGTTCTCCCCATGCCTGCGTGGGTTTTCTCCGGGCACTCCGGTTTCCTCCCACATCCCAAAAAAAAAACATGCATTAATTGGAGACTCTAAATTGCCCGTAGGTGTGAATGTGAGTGCAAATGGTTGTTTGTTTGTATGTGCCCTGCGATTGGCTGGCAACCAGTTCAGGGTGTACCCCGCCTCCTGCCCGATGACAGCTGGGATAGGCTCCAGCACGCCCGCGACCCTAGTGAGGAGAAGCGGCTCAGAAAATAAATGGATGGATATATATATATATTTTTTTAAATTTAAAATATGTATATATATTTTTTTTTTTGCAGTGTTGTACCTTTGATGACATATTTAAAAAATATATATTTTATATATAGTTATAGCAGGTCTAAATATTTCATCGTCCTAGTTCCATCAACAATCGCACTCAGGATTAGACAAGCCACACATGTAATCACCCATAAAATACTATTACAGTACAACAACTTGAATAGAGAAAACTGAAACTACTTTCCATAGAGTGATGTAATGCTATGGCTTTTGTGGGAAATAACGAAGTTGGTGTTGTTACTCCACATCACCCTTCTGTCGCAGCGTGATGCCCCTCCATTGGTGTCTTGAGGTTTGTGTTTACTGGCGCTTTATAGCCTCCGACCTTCTGTCAGAAACATCAAACACATACTGGCTCCTCGTGCTACACATTGTACATATCAAATTAGAAACGTGCGACATTGTCAGTCGACACGTCAGTCACTTCAGCACTTCACAGGCAAAAATCCACAATAATACAAAAAAGAAAAACACACTGTGAGAACTTCATCTAACATTAGAACTGGCATCATAGGAACAGAATCCATCAATGTATGAGCAAATATTGTTGGCTATATCACATAATCACTGTTTCACACCAAAGTTTGAAACAACACACAAAACATGTCTTATCACCATCACGCTGTCAATTTAAAAGAGCTTATCTTTTTTCTTCTTCCTACATTTGGTACCTGTCATTTATTATTAGGTGCGTACCAATTATCAGTGATCAGCAGTATGGCTAACATGCAGCAGGGGCTCCATAGAAAATGCAGTGAACAGTGTCAGTGTAAAGACATTCCTTCACACTTCTCCAGGTCGGGGATGAGATCATGCCCCAAGTGGAGGAGTTCAAGTATCTCGAGGTCTTGTTCATGAGTGAGGAAAGAATGGAACAGGAGATTGACAGGCGGATCGGTGCAGCGTTTGCAGTGACTTTGTATCGATCCGTTGTGGTGAAGAAGGAGCTAACCTATGGTCACGAGCTGTGGGTCGTGACCGAAAGAACAAGATCTTGGTTACAAGCGGCCGAAAAGAGTTTCCTCAGTAGGGTGTCCGGGTTCTCTTGTAGAGAACGGATGAGAAGCTCAGTCATCCAGGAAGGGCACAGAGTAGAGCCGCTCCTCCTCCGCATTGAGAGGAGCCAGACGAGGTGGCTCGGGCATCTGATGAGGATGTCTCCTGGACGCCTCCCTGGTGAGTTGTTCCATGCATGTCTCACCGGGAGGAGACTTAGACTTTCTCCTGGCCTGGCAACGCCTTGGTATCCCCCCGGAAGAGCTGGATGAAGTGGCCGGGGAGAGGGAAGTCTGGGCTTCCCTGCTAAAGCTACTGTCCCCCCGACCCGACCTCGGATAAGCGGAAGAAAATGAATGGATGGATGGAAATATCCAGCACTGTTTGTAAAATGAACTTGCAGAGACAACAAAGTTGAGCAATTGGCTCTCACACTTTTTCTCTCAAATTAACACTTGCTTAAACTCAGTTTACTGTTTTTTTCTTCTCACTTTGCTGAACACATTTAAACAGAAACCTTTCATATGGATCTAGGGTTTGTCTCATTTTTACACCCACCACAAACAAACTATGCTTCTTTACACTTTCTCACGAGCATGCACATGCACACACATTAGAAGTGACCATTCTCCTGTCTACGAGCCAATTATCCAGTCTGGTTTTTAAACAGTATGCTTTATTTGTGGTGGGCTGTGCGTTTAAACAGGACTTATAGTTGAATGGTTAATTAGTGATGCAGCAGTAAGCAGTTGTAGTAATGAGTGGCCACTATCACCTAAGGCTTTAATTTCTCATTTAATTAGTGAATTGGTGAATGGTCTCCAAAATTTATTTTTAATTTTCAATTCTGGGGGCACCAACCGCTCACTAAGGCTACATAGAAGGAAATCTACCATAATCTTTTTTACACAAATGCTTTGTTAAATTCAAATTTCTCTTCCTTCTTCAGAATTTTTATGAACTGGACTTACACTGTCGACTCCATTTACTTCTGTCTGCAATCGTTTTCCTTAAAGTAACGATATGATGATGTGAATTTCTTTTAACAATTTAAAACACAGGTGTCTTAATAATAGTTCTTTGATATGCTTTGGTAAAAAAGAAAACAATTATGAATTAGAGAACACTTATCCTCTTTTAAAAGTCACCTTGAAATCAAATTTCAAGTTTTGGCGGGGCAATTTTGTCTCATGGAAATGAGCCACTGCTCACCCAGCCGCCCTTTGCTGTGGGGTGTTGCAACAGGGGCACACCTTTACCAGGATGACAAAGGGTGGAGTTTGTGGGTGGCTACTTGTGTTCAAACAAGCTGCTAGTCTCAGGGAAAAAAATAAAGGGTGAAGCGTACACTGGCGCACACGACCCCCCCATAAGTCAGTCGTGGAGGCAATTGTGTGGAAGTCCATGAATAAGGCGCATACAGCGTTCACATCACCAAACACGATTACTCGTACAAATTTTATTAATTAATTTGATCCACTGACAAGAATTCACTGACTCAATTCGAACATATTCAACAGACGTTAATAGAATCAATCCACAATCGACTGGCATGGCAAGATTTTGGAGAATTCGCTTTTATCTCATTTTGAAAAAGACTTGTGGAGTGGGGGGGGGGGGCACAGTGCTCAGGCGGCAAGTCCAACAAAGAGGGCAACCATGCTTAAAAACACATCACTTTGATGGGCCACATCAAAGGGAGGCCAAAAAGTGTGTGAGTGTGTGCGTGCGTGTTTCCGCATGTGTGTGCGTGTGCGCGCGCGTGGGTGTGTGTGTGTGCAGTTTTAGGAAAGTCAATTTTCTATGCGAACTAGTTCAAAGTTCAGTTTACCGTTGCAAAAATGAACTGGTTCAGTGCACAGTTCATAATTCAAAATTTTGAGTTTCCCATTCAAAATGATCTAGGTCATAGCTCTTTTTTGTTTTTTCTCGATATGTTGCTGACAGGCTACTACCCTCAAAATACTGGCATTTGATTTCCGCATTGTTGCCACACGTTGAGTCCACACTACTAGCCAGCTGCAGCTTTCACCCGACAAACATGAGAAAAAACATCCATCCATTTTCTGTACCGCTTATCCTCACAGAGTCGCGGGCGTGGTGGAGCCTATACCAGCTATCTTCGGGCGAGAGGAGGGGTACACCCCGAACTGGCGGCCAGCCAATCGCAGGGCACATATAAACAAACAACCATTCACACTCATGGGCAATTTAGAGTCTTCAATCAACCTACCACGCATGTCTTTGGGATGTGGGAGGAAACCGGAAACCCACCGGAAACCCACGCAGGCAAACTCCACACAGGCGGGGCCGGGGATTGAACCCCGATCCTCAGAACTGTGAGGCAGATGTGCTAACCAGTCGCTCTCCATGCCAACAGAAAACACTTGAATAGTCTTTTTTTGAATAAATAATTAAAACAAAAACAGGACTTTTGTCCTGAATGTGCACAAAAACACACAACACAGTATGATAAGAACCATGGTGAAGGGACATTGATAGTAAATTTGTATTTCTCGCAGCTCTGGCTTACTATATTAACAAAATATTTTATTTGATCTATTCCATGTCATGACAGTGTGATCGTGCAGTTTTAATCAGAGCTTTCTGATCCACAAAATAATTTTCCTAGGATTAATTTTTTACAATGATATACTATAATTACAAAAGAACAACCGAAGAATACATTCTGACTACTACATTCTTAATACTTTTGTTCATTGAACTCGTTCAAGTGCACCACTGCGTGTATGGGGGGGTGGGGGGGGGGGGGGGGGTGACGTTGTGCCCACACAGTGCCCCGCTGGTTCTGCTGCCTCTGGATCCACTAATACAGAGGTGCCACCTCATTGATGTGGACTTACACTTTGTAGGGAGTGAGGGAATGCAAAACTGAATGCACAGGTTGGTGGGTGGTCACACTGAACTTCAGGCAATTAGTATACGTCCTAAAGTTTATTACTCACTACTACTTTGCCTTCAGTTGGCAAAAAATAGCCAATGCAAATAAAATTAAAGGACAGTGTTGGAGTCTATGGTTTGCAGGTCATCGATGAAACATTTAAGGTCATAAGAAAAGGAAAATCCTTCAGGTATCCTGCAAGATTTTAATGTGTCTGTTGGATCTCACGGAGTGTTCACTTACTGACTCCATAAATTAGAATGAAATGAATAGTTAAATATGAAAATATGACAGCGATGTTCGTTTGACGTTCGCTCACATTGACACGAGACATCTGCTCTGGCCTGTGGAAAGCACGAGCTCTGTATGTGTGTGTGTTTGTGTTTTCATTATGATTGTTGCGCAGAAAACCTCTCATTTACATGCACTGCTGTGAATTTAAAAGATAGTCTTGCATCCGTGTGTTGTGTGTGTGGGGGGTGCGTGTATTGCAGCTTCTGTCACAGGTTGGGGATGAAAGGATGAGGACGTCTCAAGAGTAAATGGATGAGCATCCAGCAGCTGATGGCATGAGAGGGACAACGCTCAACGCTGCTACATTGCGCCGCTGCAGCTGCAGCACCAGTCTGATTAAAAAACGCATTCTTTGAGCTAATATTTTAATGAAATATTAACGCCACTAAGTGTAATTAAATTAAAAGGAGAACCAGAATAGGCATTAGCGGCCCTGTTGAAATAACCTAATGAGGATAGCCTCCCTCCTAATTAATAACAGCGTATGAGATTTGCAGCGCTCTCAAACATATAGATTCTGAGGGAGCATGTACAAAACACCTTTTCAAAGGTTCCAAAGCCCAGTAAGATAAAACATGAACATTTATTGGTTTCTAAATACGTGAACTAATTCGTCTTCCACCAAAATCGGTTGGCGTCCTTGGATTAATCTGTGTAAAGAATTTGTAAATGTTGTTTTAAATCACATGACATTTCACTGAAGGCACTTATAATAAAGATCATTTACGAGCTGTGTCAGAAAAGTTACAGGCCTGGTGTCAAAAAGGTATATTTCAAATCCAAACTAAAAACTACATCTTTTCTCCTTCAAAGTAATCCCCCTGGAGTCTAACACACTTTCCCAGCATTCTCTGCCATGACTTCATGCAGTCCAGGAAAGGATTCTTCTGGGATCCTTCATAGCGCCGTCATCACGGCCATATCTTCAAAAGGGTTCACCGTGGTGACCCCCTTGAAATTGCTGTCCCCCCCTGAACCCCTGCCCCCCAAAATATCAAACAGTTAAAAAGTTGTTGTCAACTCTGCTCCGCTCTAATCCTGAAATTTTGCGTGAAGTGCATTATATACTGGTTGCTCGGATCCTAACCCTCTTGTGTGAAATTGTTTCGTTATTGCTCAATGAATTTTCCTGTTCAGGGTCACAGGGAGCGACTGTCTCAGCTGACTTTGGGAGAAAGGCAGAAAGCACCCTGGACTGGTCGTCAGTCAATCACAGGGGACACGGTACACTTAGTTTACTGCGGCTGTAGACAACCATTCACAGTGTTCACTGAGGCGGAACTAAAACCACATTGGTCTGCTGCAAACCAAAATGTTCTTCTTTTTTTTTTTTTTTTTTAGGTCCATTGTACATGACAAAATAGTTATCTATTTAGTTTGTCTCAAATTGTATTCATCGTTTAGTTTAAACCTCACTCTTCAATAAAATTAATGTAAAAATGCACCATAGATGAATAACACGTTTACTTTTGCCTTTCTCGGTGTGCCAGCTTTTTACAAATTTGCCGGTAATTGGCAAAAGTGATGCTGTCACATACAAACGCACAGACACGCACACACAAATTTGACTAACACAAACATCCAAGAACAATAATTTTTTTTGTGGAGGTAACAATCAAAAGGATGCACTAATGACGCATGCTTTGAGAAATAAGCTGTTGCGTTGGCCATCTTTAACAACATTATCATATTTAATCAGATAAGAGTGACAATATTGCAGTTTCAATTATCATTCTGGTTATCTGTGGCATGGTGGTTGTTGTCCTTTCATTGTTCTGTAATCATCATTATCATTTAGATGCTCATTAGTCATATCAGCAATTAATTCTCTCTCTGTAATATTGTAATAACTTGTGTAAGGCCCGTCCTGAAAAACCATTTTATCTGTGTTGAGTCATTTACTGTCTTCAATTGTAATTATAATGTCAAAGGCTCACATTTGAATAAATAAATGAATGAAGTGTCCGCTGATATGTCTGAGTATGAACCATGCTGAATTGACCACTGGGCAGATGCAACTAGCTCATCTCTATAAATAAAGCTGTTTTATACTCACAATTCTCTGGGTCAAGGCTATTTCCAACCCAAAAAAAAATTCCAAATTAAAATCTTGTCTTTTGTTTCAGAAAATGCTTAAATGGAGTAAGGACTGTAAACAGGTAGCACCAGGATAGGAAATTGTTTCCTTTGTGTCAAATAAAGCTGAAATATTTTTTTTTGCTTCCCACTTACTACTTACAAATCATACACCTTGTTTGTCTTGGTAAAGACGAATGTAAATGTCTCTGGCCTTCTTTTTATTGGTGCGAACAGCCTGTTCCGCCTGGCGACTGGCTGGTGATGGATGATGATTGGCTGGCCGGATCAGGGTCTTCCGTGTATTTCTATACATCATCTCTCTCCCTCTCTGCCCCTGACGATCTGCACCTGTGTCGCCTTGGTTTGCCCGAAAATACTTCTGATTAATGTCCAGAGCCGAAGGGGGGAGCAGAGCGGGGAGAAGCTGCGGTATTAATTACACCACACACAACACGCCATCCCCGTCATACATACGAGCAGGGAGAGAGACACATTGAGAAACACAGTTTAGCCCAAAAATTATTTGGGAAACTTGTTGCCATCACAGACTAAAAACACTAAATATGAATTTGAACAAACAGGATGAAGAGCAGAATCAGATCAAGACAGAGAGAGGAGAAATTATGTGGTATGAGGAGATCTGAGGGAAAGAAACATTGAAAAATAGATTAGATTAAGTAGAAAACTGTAATGAAAAAAAAACAGAGACATAATGTTGATATATGAATGCTGCTCTGCAATCACGCTTGTTTTTCTTACCTGCTAATAATAAAAGCGGCTGCTTCTGCTCATATGAATCAGCTTTATTGTATATCCACATGTGCAAACTGTGTGTTTGGATTATTTTAATATAACATTTGTTTTTGGCTAATTTGATAACAAAAGCATGCATGTAAAATCACAGAGCAAACGCTGGATTCCTGCCACTGTTTGATTACAATAATGCAATAATAGTAGTTTTGTTCTTTGAAAACCCTTTATTGTTGTATAAATTCATGCTTCATATTAAAAAGGAAATGTACCAAAAACAAAACGTATCCCCATCCCCACAGTAGAACTGTGCCAAATATATCTTGTCTGTGAACATCACTTCAAATGTTTTCTTACTAGGCTTGGTCACATTGTATTTCATCAAAATGATCATATTGAGATTATTAAAGAGAAACCCTGAATGAATGTAATGTAATACAACAACACAATCGTGATATTTAAAGACACAAAAATCTTAATGAGACTGTTTTCCCTTTTCCTTAAAAAAAATAACTTTTTTTTTTTTTTTCAACAGCCACAGATTAAAAGACGGACAATTACAAGCCTCTTGGCATGCTTTGCCACAGACTATTTGTAGAAGATATCAAATATTCTACCCTATCCAAATATTCTTTCCTCGTTCTTTTCAGGCTTTAGATACATTAATACTTTTCAGACCGATCAAGTGAAATTAGAAAATGTCCTGCGGCAGACCTGCTAATCTCTTTGGGAAGATGATGCAGGGGTAGTCCTTGCGGGTTGTAATGATTGTCGCATACAGTAAACTGACCAACACCGACTAAGAGGCACAAGGTACCAATCACTGTGCCTGTTTGCTATGATTGCCATGGAGAGCAGCCTTTGACAGAGACAGTGCGAGAGGCGGGACATAAAGAGAATCCCCCTTACTACACGATGTAAGAAACTACACTAATGAAAACTGACCATCATGTGTCACCCTTTTCCATGTAAGCCTATCTCCTGCATCCTTCTCTTTAACACCAACTGCCCTCATGTCTTCCCTCACGACATCCATCAACCTTCTCTTTGGTCTTCCTCTAGCTCTCTTGCCTGGCAGCTCCATCCTCATCATCCTTCTACCAATATACTCACTATTTCTCCTCTGGACGTGTCCGAACCATTGAAGTCTGTTCCCTCTAACTTTGTATTCAAAACACCGAACCTTGGCCCCTGATGAGCTCATTTCTAATTTTATCTTGTCACTCCGAGAGCGAACCTCAACATCTTCATTTCCGCCACCTCCAGCTCTGCTTCCTGTTGTCTCTTCAGTGCCACTGTCTCTAATCCGTACATCATGGCTGGCCTCACTACTGTTTTATAAACTTTGCCCTTCATCCTAGCAGAGACTCTTCTGTCACATAACACACCTGACACCTTCCTCCACCCGTTCCAACCTGCTTTGACCCGTTTCTTCACTTCCTGACCACACTCACCATTGCTCTGGACGGTTGACCCCAAGTATTTAAAGTCCTCCACCCTTGCTATCGCTTCTCCCTGTAGCCTCATTCTTCCCCCACCAGCCCTCTCATTCATGCACATATATTCTGTCTTACTTTGGCTAATCTTCATTCCTCTCCTTACCCGTACATGCCTCCATCTTTCTAACTGTTCCTCCACCTGCTCCTTGCTTTCACTGCAGATCACAATGTCATCTGCAAACATCATGGTCCACGGGGATTCCTGTCTAACTTCATCTGTCAGCCTATCCATCACCATTGCAAACAGGAAGGGGCTCAGGGCTGATCCCTGATGCAGTCCCACCTCCACCTTAAATTCCTCTGTCACACCTACGGCACCACTGTTCTGCTGCCCTCATACATGTCCTGTATTATTCTAACATATTTCTCTGTCACTCCAGTTTTCCGCATGCAGTAACCACAGTTCCTCTCTAGGTACTCTGTCACAGGCTTTCTCTAGATCTCCAAAGACAGAATGTAGCTCCTTCTGACATTCTCTGTACCTTTCCAACAACATCCTCACAGGCAAATAATGTATTTGTGGAACTATTTCTAGGCATGAAACCATACTGTTGCTCACAAATACTCACTTCTGTCCTGAGTCTAGCCTCCACTACTCTTTCCCATAACTTCATTGTGTGGCTCATCAGCTTTATTCCTCTATAGTTCCCACAGCTCTGCACATCACCCTTGTTCTTAAAAATGGGCACTAGCAAACTTTTTCTCCATTCCTCAGGCATCTTCTCACCCGCTAGAATTCTGTTGTACAAGAAGGTCAAAAATTTCACAGCCACATCTCCTAGACACTTCCATACCTCCACAGGAATGTCATTAGACCACCTGCCTTTCCATTTTTCCACCTCTTTAGTGCCTTTCTAACTGCCCCCTTACTAATCATTGCCACTTCCTGGTCCACCACACTTGCCTCTTCTAGTCTTCTTTCGCTCTCATTTTGCTCATTCATCAACTTCATCAACTCCTAAAAGTATTCTTTCCATCTATCCAGCACACTGCTGGCACCAGTCAACACATTTCCATCTATATCCTTAATCACCCTCTCTATCCCTCTGTCTGGCCAACCTGTGTATATCCTTTGCTCCTTCCTCAGTGTCCAACCTGGCATACATGTCATCATATGCCTCTTGTTTGGCCTTTGCCACCTCTACCTTCGCCCTACGTGCGACTCAATGTATTCCATTGTCCTGTGTCCCACTTCTTCTTAGCTAACCCTTTTCCTTGTATGATTTCCTGTACTTTGAGGTTCCACCACCAAGTCTCTTTAACTCCTTTCCTACCAGAAGATATAGCAAGTACTCTCTTGCCTGTCTCTCCCATCACCTTGGCTGTAGTGGTCTCGTCTTCTGGAAGCTCCTCCTGTCCACCGAGAGCCGGTCTCAGCTCTTCCCAAAAAGCCGCACAACACTCTAACTGTCTCAGCTTCCACCACATGGTTCTCTGCTTTGCCTTTGTCTTCTTAATCTTCCTCCCCACCTCCAGAGTCATCTTACACACCACCATCCTATGATGTCTAGCCAAACTCTCCCCTACCACTACCACTACTGTCATCCACCTGCGTGCTTCTACCGCCGCTCTTGTAGGTCACCCGATGTTCCTGCCTCTTCTGGAAGAAAGTGTTCACTACAGCCATTTCCATCTTGTTTGGAAAGTCTACCACCATTTGTCCCTCCAAGTTCCTTTCCTGGATGCCGTACTTATCCATCACTTCTTCATCACCCCTATTTCCTTCACCGACATGTCCATTACAATCTGTACAGTCACGACTCTCTCTCTATCAAGGATGCTCAGAACTATTTTGTCAAACTCCTTCCAGAATTTCTCTTTCACCTCTAGGTCACATCCTACCTGTGGGGCATAGCTGCTAATCACATTATCCATGCATCCATCCATCCATCCATTTTCTGAGCCGCTTCTCCTCACTAGGGTCGCGGGCGTGCTGGAGCCTATCCCAGCGATCATCGGGCAGGAGGCGTGGTACACCCTGAACTGGTTGCCAGCCAATCGCAGGGCACATAGAAACAAACAACCATTCATACTCACAGTCACACGTACGGGCAATTTAGCGTTGTCAATCAATCTACCATGCATGTTTTTGGGATGTGGGAGGAAACTGGAGTGCCTGGAGAGAACCCACGTAGGCACGGGGAAAACATGCAAACTCCACACAGGCGGGGCCGGGGATTGAACCCCGGTCCTCAGAACTGTGATGCAGATGCTCTAACCAGTCGTCCACCGTGCCGCCCACATTATACATTACACCCTCAATTTCAAGTTGTTAACCCGGGCCATGACCGATGCGGTATGGAATTCTTTAGATGAACGCACATATGTTTGACAAAGTTTTAAGCCTGATGCCCTTCCTGACGCAACCCTCTGCATTTATCGGGGCTTGGGACCGGCCTACAATTTCCACTGGCTTGTCCCCCCCATAGGTCTGCATTCATAATAAATCAACTCAAAGGGCTAGATTACTATTAGAAATTAAAACAACTCAGTAGCAAAAAAAAAGCAAGCATGTTGCACCTAGCAGCCACAGCTGACGGGAAACATATACCACATATTTTTCAGACGCCATATTTAAAAATGCAAATAGCTGCAATTACACTCGTCTTGTTTATCAGCATTTATTAGCAGTAGTTTGGCATCGCTGCTCTGAAGAGGAGTCATATTTCAAAGTGTTTGCCGCTGGCCTCTTGCTACGCAGATAACGGGTTCCCCCTTGGAGGTGTAATTACAAAACAATTTCAAGAAAACAGCTCTATTAAGAATATACCCCTGCCTACCACTACTCCTTCATAAACACACGCACAAATATATATTATACTTATAGTGTAGATAGAAACATTATGATGCAATTCTTCTAAAATTTGCAAATGCAACTCTTCGATTTGATGATGTCTTTATAGTGAAAATCCGTGGGCAATACTAATGTAAAGATGTATATGTGTGTTACACTGTACAGACACTTTATTTTTTATTAGTTTTTTTTTACAATCTTTCACTTTTGTAATAAAACATTTGCCTTGAACTAATACAAGCATCATGTAAGCATCATTTTTATTGTACGAAAATTAGACTCCAGCGGCACGGTGGACGACTGGTTATAATAATGGCCACTGATGTTCTAGTGGTACATTCTCCTGACTTTGGTGCGAGCAGTGTGGGTTTAGTTCCCACTCAGTGACGGTCTGGATGTGAGTGTGAATGGTTGTCCGTGTCTATATGTGTCCTGCGACTGACTGGTGACCAGTTCAGGGTGTAGTCCGCCTTTCGCCCGAAGTCAGCCCAGTGACCCTAACCAGGATAAGTGGTGTTGAAAATGGATGGATGGATGGATGGATGGATGGATGATAATAATAATAATAATAATTATAATAATATACTATTAGATGACAACCAACACGATTGCAATGATGATAAATGTAATTTACTTTTTATAATTGATTTTAGTGACCCAAATGTATCCTGTTGTTGGTTGGTTTATTTGTTTTTTTTAAATTTTTTAAGATATCAAATAAGTTGTTTTTCTATTACTGTACCTATTTTAACATGCTTGCATTATACTAAATTTATCGACAAGTGCAATTCAAGACTCGTCCCAGAACAACTTAGTTTGCTCCCAGGCAAAACAAATAAACTATATAACTCATAGAGTATTTCCTCCAATATTTTAAATGCTCATCGTATGAGCTCATCATTATTGCCATGTTAAAACGTATGCTCACCATCCAAAACCTGTGCACCTGTCAGTCTGTCAGTCTGTAACTGTGACAAACGCGAAAGATGGCATCTGCCTTCACATACATTTCTGCACCCACCCACCCACACAAACACCTGCATGTTAAAATGCATATGAACATATGTACATACTATGCATATGAAAGCACACACGCATGCATGCCGCATATTGCATATTGAAAAGCAAAAGGAAACACATGCTCCTACCAGGAAGAAATTACAGTGCAGATGTGTGTGTTGAATGCACAGGATGTGACTCCATACATGAGTGGTTGTCATGGCGTTTGGATGCCAGATGGATGACTCTGGTCACGGCTTGATTCCAGAACACACACACACACACAGTTTCAGACACTTCATTTACCAATAATTGTATTTTAATTCCATTTGGCAGCTAGCACCATGAAACTTCAAACAATGACAATAATCAGTCTATCAGGGAAAAGGAGATTCAGGGGATGTGACAAAAGTGACTATTTTAACTCTCTTTCTCTATCTATCTATCTATCTATCTATCTATCTATCTATCTATCTATCTATCTATCTATCTATCTATCTATCTATCTATCTATCTATCTATCTATCTATCTATCTATCTATCTATGTATCTATCTATGGGAAAATTAACGCAATTCTCAGATATCAGCAGATATTCCTGTTATGTATTGTGATATTTGCCAATTGTTCAAAACAAACACAGTGTTTATGTGCGCAAGCCCAGGGACAGCTTTGATAATGTATGCACCTTGTTCTTGGTGCAGTCATTCAAAAATCTCACAATTCATCTTCCTTTTGGGTTTCAAATATGATTAAATGTAAATTTTTGATGAAAAAAAGGTGAGACAAGGCAGTTGTTGTTAATTTACTTCCATGCTGCCTGACAGCAAATAAATCCAATTGTTCCTAACTTCAACTTTAATTGCGTTATGAATAGTCCAGCAGGCCTCCCTTTAATTTCAATGTCAAAATGGCCTGAACCTGAAAGTCAAACATAGCTTAGAGGAGATCTTGTTTTTATTTTTTCAAACTATTTCCCAAATAAAACAAAACATTAGCAATCACCTACCCTGTCAACGTCTAAATAAATTTCATTCATTCATTCATCTTCCGTTCCGCTTATCCTCACTAGGGTTGCGGGCGTGCTGTAGCCTATCCCAGCAAACTTCGGGCGTGAGGTGGGGTACACCCTGAACTCATTTGAGTTTAGGAATTTAAAAACACAAGTGTTCCTTTATTCTGAATAATCACAAATTTTTGTTCAACTTTTTGGCAAGTTGAAGTACTAATATTATCTGTGCATCTCAAATGTGCGAAGTTCCATCCTGTTTCAAACGCTCCACCATCATTCCAGTCCCCAAGAAACCTGCAATCTCTGGTCTGAATGACTACAGGCCTGTCGCTTTGACATCTGTGGTCATGAAGTCCTTTGAACGTCTCGTGCTGGACCACCTCAAGAGTGTCACAGGTCCCCTGCTGGACCCCCTGCAGTTTGCCTACCAAGCGAACAGGTCTGCGGATGATGCAGTCAACATGGGACTGCACTTCATCCTAGAACACCTCGACAGTGCAGGGACCTACGCGAGGATCCTGTTCGTGGACTTCAGCTCAGCGTTCAACACCATCATCCCTGAACTCCTTTCATCCAAGCTTCTCCAGCTCAGCGTCTCACCTGCCATCTGCCAGTGGATTTACAGCTTTCTGACGGGCAGGACACAGCAGGTCAGGCTGGGGGAGGCCACCTCATCCACACGCAGCATCAGCACTGGGGCGCCCCAAGGTTGTGTCCTCTCTCCGCTGCTCTTCTCTCTCTACACGAACGACTGCACCTCAGCGAACCAGACTGTCAAGCTCCTGAAGTTTGCAGATGACACCACTGTCATCGGCCTCATCAAGGACGGTGACGAGTCTGCATATCGACAGGAAGCGGAGTGGCTGGAGCTGTGGTGCGGCCGACACAACCTGGAGCTGAACACGCTCAAGACGGTAGAGATGATCGTGGACTTCAGGAGGCATCCTTCGCCACAGCTGCCCCTCACGTTGTCCAGCTGCCTTGTGTCAACCGTCGAGACATTCAAGTTCCTGGGAATTACAATCTCTCAGGACCTGAAGTGGGCGAACAACATCAACTCCGTCCTCAAAAAGGCCCAGCACAGGATGTACTTCCTGCGGCTTCTGAGAAAGCACGGCCTGCCACCGGAGCTGCTGAGACAGTTCTACACAGCGGTCATCGAATCAGTCCTGTGTTCTTCCATCACAGTCTGGTTTGGTGCTGCTACAAAAAAGGACAAACTCCGACTGCAACGGACAATCAAAACTGCTGAAAGGATTGTCGGTACCCCCTACCCACCATTGAGGACTTGCACACTGCCAGAACTAAGACAAGGGCGTGCAAAATCCTCTCGGACCGTCTGCACCCCGGTCACCAGCTCTTCCAGCTCCTTCCCTCAGGGAGGCGCTACCGATCAACGCAAACTAGAACTAGTAGACATTCCAACAGCTTCTTCCCTCTTGCGATCAACTTCTTAAACACCTAACCTATAATTCCATTACAATAAGATGGCAATTTTTTGACTTGAGTTCGTTGTCACATTTCTGTGGGGCCAATTATGTATTACTCGTGCACTCACTGTAGTTGTCTCGCCATGCTGCACTATTTGAATATACTGGCCAGTCGTGCCAGAGTAGCATCTGCTCCATTTGCACACTGATTGAGGAGTATCTGTAACATTTGCACAACCAAGATTGTCCCAGATGATCGCACTACTCGTCACTTTAAACCGCATACACTCCTTGAAGTCTCAGCGCCCTTTGCACAATGGTCATTGCACCGGACTATCGCAATATTAGTCATTCGAAATGCTCTAAGTGCTAGAGGAATCTGCATCTTTTTGCACAATTGTTTTTTTCAATGTCTTTATGTCTCCAAAGTGTTCTGTAAATTGACAGTCTGTTGTACTAGAGCGGCTCCAACTACCGGAGACAAATTCCTTGTGTGTTTTGGACATACTTGGCAAATAAAGATGATTCTGATTCTGATTGGTTGTTACAGCCCAAGATATTTTTCTGGGATTTCCTGCCACAACTGCCTGCTCCTCGATGATTGGGGATGCTCCTTTCCTAATCGACAGCAATCCGTGCTCAGCAAAATAAGGCAAAACTAATGTCTTAATATTTTTTTATTTTTTTTTTTATTTGTAAACAGTAAATTTGAAAATTCATGTGTTTGAACAGGTTAGAAATGTGGGTAGGACGAAATGGAACAGTTCTTAAATGGTTCAGGTCCTACCTGGAGGAAAGGAGTTATTTTGTAACCATTGGAAGTGTTCAATATCATCGAATGGCAATGACCTATGGGGTCCCTCTAGGGTCAGTTCGTGGACCCATCCTGTTCAGCGTGTATATGCTACCCTTGGGTTACATTCTTCAGAACTTTGATTTTGACTATCATAGCTATGCAGATGGCGGCACGGTGGACGACTAATTAGCGCGTCAGCCTCACAGTTCTGAGGACTCACAGTACAATCCCAGGCCCCGCCTGTGTGGAGTTTGCATGTTCTCCCCGTGCCTGCGTGGGTTTTCTCCGGGCACTCCGATTTCCTCCCACATCCCAAAAACATGCATTAATTGGAGACTCTAAATTGCCCGTAGGTGTGACTGTGAGTGTGAATGGTTGTTTGTTTGTATGTGCCCTGCGATTGGCTGGCAACCAGTTCAGGGTGTACCCCGCCTCCTGCCCAATGATAGCTGGGATAGGCTCGAGCACGCCCGCGAGAAAAATGGATGGATGGATGGATAGCTATGCAAATGACACACAGTCATATGTAGCAGGGTCTCCAGATAACGACAGTTCAATTGAGGTGTTGTGTCACTGTCTAAAACAGATAAATATCTGGATGAGCCAAAGTTTTCTTCAATTAAACCACAACAAAACCGAGATAATTGTTTTTTGCAATAAAGAAAAGAGGATTGCTGTTAGTAAATACCTGGAGTCACTCTCTTTAAAAACCAAAGACCAAGCCCGAAACCTTTGTGTTCTGATAGATTCCCACCTGACTTTCAACAGTCATATCAAATCAATTACTAAAACTGCCTTCTACCATCTGAAGAACATATCCAGAGTGCAGGCTTGCATGTGTCAAGCAGACCAGGAGAAGCTTGTCCATTCTTTTATCTCAAGTCGACTTGACTATGGTAATGGTCTTCTGACTGGACTCCCTAAAAAGAGCATTAAACAACTGCAGCTCATTCAGAATGCTGCAGCTCGGGTTCTGACCAAAACAAAGAGGTCAGAGCATATAACTCCAATCGTAAAGTCAGCTTTAGAATAGATTTGAAAGTTCTGCTACTAGTCTATAAATCACTAAACGGTTTAGGTCCTGAATACATGAATGAAATGAATGAATTGACAGACTCAGGTCAAATAGTGGAGCACAGAGTCCAAAGCAAACATGGTGAAGCAACATTTCACTTTTATACTGCACACAGATGGAATAAGTTGCCAACAAAGGTGACGTCAGCCCCAAGTGTGCATGGTTTTAAGTCCAGGTTAAAAACTCTTGTTTTTTCCCGTGCTTTCGAGAGTATTTCCACTTTTAAATGATATTTCTTGCACTGTACGTTGTTTAAATTGTATTTTTATTTTATTTTGTTCTCTTTGTTTTAAATGTGGCGCCACGGTGGACGACTGGTTAGAGCGTCAGCCTCACAGTTCTGAGGACCAGGGTTCTATCCCCGGCCCCACCTGTGTGGAGTTTGCATGTTCTCCCCGTGCCTGCGTGGGTTTTCTCCGGGCACTGCGGTTTCCTCCCACACCCCAAAAACATGCATGGTAAGTTAATTGACAACGCTAAATTGCCCGTAAGTGTAAATGTGAGTGTGAATGATTGTTTGTTTGTTCCTATGTGCCCTGCGATTGGCTGGCAACCAGTTCAGGGTGTACCCCGCCTCCTGCCCGATGATAGCTGGGATGGGCTCCAGCACGCCCGCGACCCTAGTGAGGAGAAGCGGCTCAGAAAATGGAGGGATGGATGTTTTAAATGTTTATAATCAGTTTTTTTCTTTGTTTTTAAATGCTTTTAATCAAGTAAAGCACTATAGTAAAGCACGAATGCGCTATATAAATACATTTGCTTTGCTTTGCTATATAACAACAATTCTATTTTAAACTTCAGAAAATAATTTTGAGAATGTGTGTGTGTGTCTGTGTGTGTGTGTGTGTGTGCGTGTGCGTGTGTGTGTGTGTGTGTGTGAGTGTGTGTGTGTGCGTGTGCGTGTGTGTGTGCGTGTGCGTGTGTGTGTGTGTTGTGAGATTATGGTAGGGAGTCCTTTTACATCAGTCGGGCCAGATGTTTGTGGTGAACACCCCCCTCCTTGTGGTTTTGCTCCTCTCACCCTTGCTCATACATAACCTCGTTTCTTCATCTCTCCTGTGATTAATTTTTCATTAATTTTGATTTTTATACTCGCTCATTCCCTGTCTGGAGTCGGCATGTTTTCCTTGTGCTAGAGTGGGTTTTTCTTCAGGTACTGCGGCTTCCTCCCACATTCCCAAAACCAGCATGTTAAAGGTTCCATATTATGGCTATTCAGACCTCCATAGTGACTCACTAACATGGACTTAGTATAAAAGTGTCAATTTAATTCAAACAAAACATACAAGGCCCCTCTGACAGCTACTTCTGTTTGACCAAGTTTTGGATCCGCTGTAGAAGACCCACTTGTGAGCGCACACTGGCTCGGGAGCGGAGAGGTTGCCGGACTTCTTCGTTAATGATTTCAGGCCTATCAGCAGAAAAACGTCTGGAACTCAGGAATGCAATTTTAATTCATACTTCACATGTTTACTGAGGCACCATAGAGACAATATTACATCCCAAATACTAGAAAAGGTTGGTTTGGCAAAATAGGGGATCTTTAAGTTAAATGAAGACTCTAAAAGTTGTCCATAAATGAGAATGTGAGTGTGAATGGTTTGCCTAAATGGCCCTGCGATCGACTCATGGTGACCAATCCAGGGTATCCCTCGCCTCTAGCTAATATCAGCTGGGATAGGCTTAACCTCACCAAAAATTTGAAGTTAGCTGTGCATATTTACACAACCTGCTCCCCCTGTAACCTGCCTCCATCTTTGCAGCCACACAAACCGTATCTTTTATTAAGGAAGTTATATATGGTAGAGACTGACATCCAGGAAATATCAATGATTCAATAAAGTCATGGAAATGCAAATTTATGACAAATAAATGTATTTCTTAACTTTAGTTAAGGTTGGTCGAATGCATGGATAAAGTCAGTCTTGTCCTAATAATATTGAGTTTTAGAATCATTTTGTGACCCCATCAACTAAAACAGATGCCTAAAAAGCTCTGCATCACTGAAAGCAGAAAATCTGTCCACAAGTCTGTGAATCTTGGAAATTACAGCACAGCAAGAGTGAAACATTTTGCATAGTGGCTCCTTTCCCATGTGAAAATGACAAAGAGAAGTGTTATTTTGAATGAAACACATTGATAGCCATATCAGTCACTCTAATCTTATTAACCTCGTTATTTGAAAATCAAGTTTTACTGTATTTAAGTGTTTGTGTGATGACTGGAGAAGAGACTGAGGATACATACAGACGAATAAGATTGTGAGACTTCGACCGTCAGAGGTCACAAGTGTGTGAGGGAAATCTCAACCATCAGGTCTGCACTCCTTAGAATCCATTCTAAAATATTTACTGGTTGTCATGACGACTGGCATTTTTCCTGTCCCAACACCCTGACATTTGGATTTCCCCATCTGGAAAAATCGGTCTGTGATTAATAAGCATATCAGATTCACATCCGACTGCTGGTGACGCAACTTTTTTTTTTTTCTTTTGTCTTTAGTTTTTCGTTTTATCGGGGTTTTCTTTTCTGGGGGTGGGGGTTTGTCTGTGGCAGAAATGGTGGACGTTCAAAGGAGCATGACAGAGATCATGTCTGACTTAATGTTTGCAGTCAAGTTACATGAGCTAAACTGTATATCTTTCAAAAAAACTTTCAAAACCTGCAGTATAAAGTATGCAGTGATACAATGAATTGTAGGTGTATCGAAGATAATACATGACAATGTAGTTTTGATTATACCTGGTGAAGAATAATACAGTACATTATCATCTTCTGACTTATCTCTTCGTTTCTTTTTATTTTCTTACAAGAAGTTGCAAGAAGTTTGGTAGTTAGAGAGAAGGTTGATGCAAACAAAATATGAAACCAATTTCCCCAAAACGATGTGGAGAGTTTGGGCATTGTCCAAGAAAGAACCCACTTCGATTTGGGGTGGCACGCAATAAAGATGTAAATGAGAATTTTTACCCTACTTTTGTTAACACAGCAGCGTCAGACATCTGGGAAACACACACCACATTAAGCATTATATAAACAGGTATGTGACAGCGGGCATTGGGTAAGTTAAACACATGGCTTAGCTTTTGAAGAGTTGAGGCAGCGAGTGTGGACATTTTTCTGGATGCAACGGTGTTCTTCCACTCGCCGGTGCTTTTTCTGGTAGCGTCTCTCAAACGCTGAACTGAACCAACCGGGCCTTTTATTTTATGGCGCATTGTGCACCTGTGGTCTGAAAACGGGTTTCTCAGATTAGAGAATGAATACTCGCATATTACAAATGTTCGGCGAAGTTTGAAAGCAATTGGCATCGCCTATAGCTACAGTAATTTGACAGGAAGTGACGTGACCTAATGAAAATGATGGACATTGTTTTTCTTTTTTAATTATTTTTTTATCTTTATCTCACTGTTAGTAGCTAAAATAATAAGATTTAAACGTTTTAAAAAAATCTAATTTTGGCTAATAAAGGCTGTCGTGCAGGGAGCGGCGGCAGGGGGGGCACAGTAACTAATTTGGGGGTGCATTGCCCGCGAATGCCCCCCATTGACGCCGACAATGTAACACAGTGAGATTTCATATTTTGGCCATTTAACCACCCTAAAAGAGCAAGAAGTGGCTATCTTCGAATGTGTGTGAATTTGTGCCAATCCAAATGAAGACTGTTCAGCCATTATTCAACAAAAACTGTTGTTTTTCAATTAAATTGGGAAAACATCTCTGTTTGGAGCTCTCCCTGTGCTTGTATGGGTATTATCTGGATGCTCATGTTCTTCTTATGTTGATTGGAGACTCTAAATCACCCATTGTTGTGTTGTCACTTACCTTAAACTAGCCCTGCGATTCACTGACAACTTGTCGATGGCGGTGTAATCTGCCTTCTCACCTAATGTCAGCTTGGATAGGCTCCAGTTGCCTTACAATGTGGATAAGTGTTATAGTAAATGGATGGATGGTTGAATTACTAGATATTTCTCTTTGATTGTTCGATTCAGTGGATGAAAGAGGTAAATGTCAGACCCAAACCAGCCTCTATAGGAAGAAATTGGTCATTTTGTAAAGCTCTAACATCAGGAACTTGAAAGGAATCCGTTCAAGCTCCAGTCTACATTATGTAAATTATTAGTTTCTGTTTGTCTCATTAGCCATGACCTCTTGAGTCTTTTTTTTTTAGTTCTAACAGCTGCGCATCACCTGCCCTTTTCTGTTCAGTCATTTTGTTAAGCTAGCCTTGTTGTGAGTCACTTCTTTACTTGTTCTTTACTTGTTCCTGTTGCAGGAGTTTCTGTCTTACAAGCTGTCCCTGCTGCATCTTTGCAATATTTTGGACTGTCATCTGTCTACATTTTCCAGCACAAACTTTCACTTTAACTTGCACAGAAAGCACTTTTTTTTTTGCATCATGAAACCATACATACTTGTTACAGTGATGATTTTTTTTTTAAGTGGCAGTGGCTGCAATAATAGCATTTGTTGTTTTAATTATCACTTAGCCTCTACCAATTTAATGGCAAGAGGGAAGTAGCTGTTGGAATGTCTGCTGCTTTTAGTTTGCATTGTTCGCTAGCGCCTACCTGAGGGAAGGAGCTGGAAGAGACGGGGACCACGATGTGAAGGGTCCAAGAGGATTTTGCATGCTCTTGCCTGAGTTCTGGCAGCGTGAAAGTCCACACGGGTGGGTAGGAGGGTACCGACGATTTTTCCGGCAGTCCTGATTGTCCGTTGCAGTCGGAGTTTGTCCTTTTCTGTGGCAGCACCAAACCAGACTGTGATGGAGGAACACAAGACTGATTCGATGACTGCTGTGTAGAATTGCCTCAATAGCTCGTGTGGCAGGCCGTGCTTCCACAGAAGCCGCAGGAAGTACATCCTGTGCTGGGCCTTTTTGAGGATGGAGTTAATGTCGGTCTCCCTCTTCAGGTCCTGAAAGACTGTAATTCCCAGGAACTTGAAGGTCTTGACGGTTGACACGGGACAGTTGGACAGCCTGAGGGGCAGCTGTGGTGAAGGATATTTCCTGAAGTCCACGATCATCTCTACAGTCTTGAGCATGTTCAGCTCCAGGTTCTGTCAGCAGCACCAAAGCTCCACCCGCTCCACTTCCTGTCGATACGCAGACTCGTCACCGTCTTTGATGAGGTCAATGACTGTGGTGTCATCTGCAAACTTCAGGAGTTTGACAGCCGGGTGCGTTGAGGTGCAGTCGTTCGTGTAGAGAGAGATGAGCAGCGGAGAGAGGACACAACCTTGGGGTGCCCTGGTGCTGAGGGTGCGTGTGGATGAGGTGGTGTCCCCCAGCCTCACCTGCTGTGTCCTGCGCGTCAGGAAGCTGCAAATCCATTGGCAGATGGCAGGCGAGACAGTGAGCTGGAGAAGCTTGGGGGAGAGGAGTTTGGGGTTGATGTTGGTGTGTTTTTTGACAAGACTCGTCCAATTTATGTGTGTGCGGAAATAAAAAATGCTCACGTGACATGCGAGCTAGAGACAGAGGGGTATGTACGCTGTAAAAACATCTACCATAGGGTTTGTAATTGTATGATTTCCCTCTCACTGCTACTCAGGGGGAGTTAGTTCCATCCATCCATTTTCTGTACCGTTTATCATCACGAAGGTCACGGACGTACTGGAGCATATCCCATCTATTTTCGGGCGAGATACACCCTGAACTGGTCGCCATCCAATCGGGATTTGAACCCCAGTCCTCAGAACTGTGAGGCAGCTGAGCTAACCAGTCGTCCACCGTGCCGCCGGAGTTAGTTCACTTGAGGTTTCTCGCTGAGGAGGGAGGCACCGCCGCTCACTGCAGGCTGGGCGGACAGGGTCACCGGCTTTCACATGCGGGGAGCAGAGCAGCCACGAGCCTTGCAATTGATCGGTAAAGAGAAGCCTGCAGGCTGGGGGAGTTTGTCTATGCCTGGGCAGCCCACAGTGGCCAGGCAGCTCGCCGCTCGCCGGCGAAATGAAGCATACTGTATAACCACGAGGAATGTTTGAAGTGTAGTGCACCTAGCGGGCTAGCTAGCTGGCTGGCTGCCTACTTAATCGAAGCACAAGCAAGTGATCCACGGTGCTAGCACAGTTTGTGTGGGCGGGCCGTCGCTGCCTAAGCACATGGTGTGGTCCAAGGCAGACCCAGTCAAACAGGGCCTTTCACATACACATGAACTTAAGTATTGTACTTTAGTTCAGTTTTAACAAACAAAGGGCGAGAACTGTATGTCGTTTAGGCCACATTTAAAAAGAATTCAATTATCTGACAGCTTAAGTTACTGTACATAACCATTTTTATATTCTCCCCCTGTACAGTAAATAATATTTCAAATTTTCAATATTAATGTTGATTATCAACTAAAACGTGTGAATACGAGAAAATTATCCTATTTCCTGAGCTCAATAGTAAAGTCCTTTTGTGTAAAAGTATAAATAACCAGGTAATTTTTTTCATCATCTGATTATCTGTTCCTAAAATAGTTATAAGCCAATAAATTGGCTATCCATTCATAAACAGATTGTCTGTAGGAGGGGGGGCTCAAATTCCAGTCCACCTCCGTAATAAGTGAAATTCGTGAAATAGAAATACCCTATTCAAATACACCCTAGGTATGTTTTTGTTGCAATTACATTTTTTAAAAAGGCCTATAAACACACCTAAAACAATACAAACATTTAAAAACAATATATTGAGAGAGAGCAAGAGCAATGGATAGCACAAAAAATACTGTACAAACAGTATACAAAAATCAAATAACAACTGAAATCAAAATCTGCAATATAGTTTGTATTTCTCAGTGGGAAGGTCCCACGAGTAGCACTTATTAAAAGTGCATATATGTGAAAAGCCATGTTCAAACTAAACAAAGGTTTTGAACAAACATAACCTCTAAAATGCTTCAGTAGTTAAGAGTTAAATAGAAATACATAAAATTATTTGAGACTTCACTATTGTGTCAAGATGCCAGCAAAAAAGGGGAAATTCTAACATTTATTTTTTGGAAGTTAAGCACTTTATTTGAACATGTTTAACTTTTTTTTTTTTAAACTTTCTCTTTTCATTTACTTGCTCTTATTGTGATATGCAGCCCTACTTTTATTTAGGAAATGAGAGAACATTACACAGTTGTGCTCATATATTTGATTACCGGGGCAGAATTTGTAAGATGTGTACCATCCTTTATTATAATATCATTATATCATTGGCATAACAAACTAAAAAAAATATATCATGAAAGTTTTGGGAGAAATGCTGTATCTCCTTCTAAAAAAATGTGCTATCATGGCAGGCCTAAACACATATATTGAGAATGTGCAAGAACAATGAATAACATAAAATATTGTACAAACAGTATAAAAGATAGAGTAACAACTGCAATAAATATCTGCAATATAGTGGGGCGGCGAAGCAAAAACCGGATTACTGTATCTGTATTCCGCGATTGAAAAGTTGCAGGGAGTCATTGTTCCGGGGCTGGGACTCACTGCTTCCATGACATGTGCATCCTGGGACTCACATAGTCTTAAGTGTAAAATGATCTCTGCACGTATTGCTATACAAATTCAAACATGTATGAAGTAAAGTATTCATAGAATGTGAGGATGTTGTGATGTACAATGTAATCACCGTGAGGTAAAACTGAGATTAATGATTCTACCTGCCACTAGAGACTACTGCACAATTCATATTATCGAGCCATGTGGAGGAAAGCCGCACTTCAAATCTCCATATATGCTGACATTAGCATTTCCATTTGTGATTAATGCAAAATTTGCTGCTCTTAATTGTATTTTTCAAAAATAATTAGCCAGCGTATGTCTTGCAGCCCAAACAAACCCCTTGCTTCAATGAGCCAGACAAAAACGTAATCCCTGTTTGCTGATTGTTCTGCTTTTTAGTAAAACAAACTAAGGTGGCCAAAAAGTATGAACACAAATTACAAAAATGAAAACAAATTCACACTGTTAACAAATCCTCCAAATTTGGGGAAGCAAAACGGATTTTTAAGAAAATAAAATGACATGATGAAATACAAAAAGTGATTGTGTCAATCAAGCAGTTAGGGTAACTATAACCAGGGGTACCATAAAGTAGAAAAAAAGTGGTGATAATTCTGAAGGCCCATGACTGGACAGCCATTGATTTAATTTTAGATATTGTTTCCCTTATTTAAAGCAATATGAATCCACCATATTTAATGGTCAATCCTGATTCCAATTCAACGCATTGACACGACCATGACCCATATCCAAACTGGGTCATATGGAAGAATCATTTTGGAATTGTGTTATTTGACCAACGTCGTGTTACGCCAGCCTAAATCTGCTAAATATAAACATGGCAATCTGTTGGTGGAAAAGGCTCGTTGTTTTTAGTGATGCAGACCTGCGGTCTTCCATCCTAACACAAGTTAATGGCTGCTTCACGTGGTCACCGCTGGCCTACTTTAAGGTCTTTTAGCTGCACTGGGCCACCCACCACCCAGACACTATCCTGAGTGGTCCACCTTAACAACACTCTGCCTGGCACTCACACAAGCTTTGTTTACTGACTGGATTTGGCAGTCAGCCATTTTGTTTTTTCACATTTACATAAACACCAAATGGTGCCTGTTTCCTCTGCTCGTGTGTGTGTGTGTGTGTGTGTGTGTGTCGTTACTGTCGATGACAATCGGAGGCACTTTCAGATTCATTAAAGTGTAGTGGCTCCCTCGGTTTCCCGCAAAAAGACTTGACACAAATGCTCACAAGCTGAAAGTTCATCTCTCCATACCTTAATTTAGTTGATTACTAAATTATGCAATGACCCAGCCAAAGACATCTACGGGGGGGTCGGGGCGAGGATTTTTCGCTGCCAGGGATTTTTCTAGAATTGCCCTGTTTTTAGAAATACTTCCTGCTCACCATCACCCCGAGGGTAAACATGTGTGCCAAGCAACACAGCAGAAAATACAGGACATTTTTATGGCGCCCCCTCTTGGCCAGTGGACAACTCCATAACTATCAACAGTAAGACAGTGAGAGAACCAATTCATTTACACTCACCATTTAAGTACTCCACAATCTAATGAGATCTAATATGAGAAAGAAATGTATCAACCATTCTTCTGGCTTTACAAAGATAATAATGCTCAATTTTGACGGACTCTTTCACAGAGCAATTTATTGCCAACAGTCAGTGCATCTTCTATTTCGCCCCTCTCGTGGCGTTCAATAAGAAACAGGCCAGAGGTTAAATTCAAGTTAAATTCACACCAACAACGCAAACACCATGTAAATGTGTTTCTGCTCACTATGCAACGATTGACCGGGTTACAGCAGCCTTGACGTGTTGAAATCATGTATCTCAAAATGTAGGTCCGCCGCACACTGATCGACAGCGATTGATGTGGACCATTGTGAAAAAAATGTGTTGCCGATTCAACACTGCACATCTACCGGCACGCTGCAAAGGAGAAACTGTGACCTGTACCAGCTGCTGAAGATCCACGTACAGAATACTGCAGTGCACGGTATTATTATTTTGTCGAAACACGAAAACACGACAGGATTGTCAAGGAAGAAGCAGATTGCCACAAAGAGAGGCCATAATAAAGGAGAGAGTGTGGAAGGTTTGAGATGCTGCTGGCAATGATGGAGAGCCCCATTTATTTAATGCACCCGTGCATTTCAGCGAGATTCACAGATTTGCTTTCAAGCCACAGGTGCATATGAAATTGTATTATACAGTAGATTCTGTATATACTGTATTGGAACGGCTTGCTCACACAGTGGCAGCTGCCACCGGGCTGGGTCTTGCCCACGCTTATCAACCGGAAATGTTTTTGGTGTGTGTGAAAGCTCATGTATATTTTTGATGGCTTGTTACATATACGACGTAGCGACGCCATTCGCCGGCTATTCGCATTTACAAACTAATTGCCGGACCGCCACGCTACATGACAGTTCAGTCGGTTTCGACCATGTCGCTCAGTGTTTGGCGGGCCTTAGTGATTTTTTTTTTCCCTACCTAAAAACAATAAAACTGACTTTTTTTTGTGTGTGTTTTTGGATGAAAAGTTAAACTTTTTAACAATGTTTTAACAATGGTCATAATCAATGTTTATTGTAATTTTTCAAACTTTTGTATACAAGCATTGAATGTTGTGACTTTTAACTGCTTTCAATCAGTGATTATGTTATTACTAGTCTCTCTTTGCTTAACACGTTTCGATTTTATTCTATTTATTTTTTTTAGCTTGACATCACATCATACTGCATCTTATTCAATTTTGTTTTAGAGGCACTATTTTATTTTTTGGGAATAAAGAATAGAATGTCTTTCCTTACTTGATGTGCACATACCAGTAGAATTGATATTATTGCTCGACACAAATCCAAATCCAAAATTCATTTTCAACATATCCACATGAGCTTTTTCAAACAAAAACAAAAAGAAGCAAAATATGTACAACATCACAATAAAATACAATGACCAAGCACAAGTTTCAAAATATTATACAGAATAAAGCACGCAATGTCTACATTGGGCATCTGTTGTTTTTGTCATTTATTTCTCTATAACTTACTGTATAACCTCTCATAAGAAATAGGATATCTCCTTTGCTTGTGTGTAATTTTGACATCTTTTTTTTTAAAAGTCAAAATAGATCAAATTCTATCAGTGAGGGGATTAGGGTTAGAAATAGCGCCAGTGAATGTGCGAGATATTACATTCGATGTCATTGCTCCTGTCCTTTCCTTACTTACGTCCCTCCTTGGTTCCTAGCTCCTTTCTTGCTTCCTCAGTTTCCACTGGGATGGAGACTGTCCCTTCAGGCTGTAATTAGGCAGCTCTGCTTCTCTGCGTTCAGTCATGGCTGGCTCATTGTACACATCGATTCCTTTGCAACGCTTAATTGGCTGAACATTGTTTAGCTCTCTTCATCATTCCTCCGCCTCTCTTCTTCTTATTTTTATATCACAGTTATGACTACAACACTTATGCGGCTCCTCTCATCGCTCCGATGCACTGACAAAACTTAAGTCATTTCATTACTTTTTTGTGTCGATTTTTGTCATGACTAACTAGCTATTCTATCTCTGTCTGTTTGGAGTTTGTCTGTCTCTTTTTCTGCCTGATAGTTTCTCCCTTTCATTTCCGTCTCTCATTTGGCCACGCTCCAGATCCGGCAGGGCTTTAGCCCGTGGTCTTAATTGTCAGGACGAGGGTAGATCTTGTATGAGACGGCCATATGGTGCCTAGCTACCAGGCGAAACTCTTCGGGCATTTTAAGGTTACTTCAATCCAAAGAGTTTGTTCTCTCAATGATGGACTTTTTTTCGACATCAGAAATTATGACTCAGCTTGGCGGACTGGCTCAGGTTCACTAACTTGTTTTAAATAAAAATCATCCAAAAACTTGTCCGCATAGTTGTTTTTGTGACAATTGAATTGTGTGTGGAATTGATTGTTGAGGCCTACATCTGCGCTGACCTCTGCTAAGGCACCAACTCCTCCATGTTACAAATATTCTGATATCAGAATATTTGTAACATGGGGAAAAATGCATTCCTTCCTTTTTTCTGACAACTAAAAATTTCTGCATAGTCAATCACAGAAATTTTGTCAAACACACCCTTACTATTCATTTTAAATAATGCCAATATTTGAGTTATATGGTCCCGGGTATTTGGCATACACTTCAGAATTAATGGATTGTTAATGGATTTTTAGCACTTTGCCTTAGTTTCAAAAAAAGGGCATAAATTCAAAGATTATTAGACTGAAGCCTATTTTTGACAAGAAAATTAGTTACACCACAGCTTCACTAACTACACATAAATGAAACAACCAAAAACATTTTCAGCCATGTTACACTTACATTTGTTTTTGGGTGCTTGTAAGAAAACATACTTCAATGAATGCCACACTATTGTTGAAAAGGGCCTATTTAGGACTTAAAAACAGTAAGAAGTGATTGTAAATTCCTTCCATCCATTCATTTTCTTTACCGCTTCTCCTCACTAGGGTCGCGGGCTGCTGAAGCCTATCCTAGCTATCTCCGGGTGGGAGGCGGGGTACACCATGAACTGGTGGCCAGCCAATCGCAGGTCACATACATAGGGTCTGGCTAAACATACGTGTGTGTGTGTGCAAACTGTGGTTAATATATGCAGGAGATCTCCTCCATATGTTAATTGTCATTAGTTCAGCCCTGGCCAAGATCCCTATAAACCTAATATCCATACAAACGCACACCAACTCACCAGCACTTTACCTGCAGGTGTCATGTCTGCTATATCTGCCAGACACATGGGCAAGCATGTGTGTGTGTGTGTGTGTGTTTGTGGTGTAGACAAAACACATGTCCCACTGGGAACTTTGGATCCAGCTGCTGACTTCAGAACAAATGGCATCTGCTTCCTGCACATACCACCTCCCTACCACCACCAAGAGTATATACAACCACGTAAGCACATGCTTTTGTGGTGCTACACACACACACACACACACACACACACACACACACACGCACACACACTCACACACACACAGAATGTATGACAGATGTAGTGTGGGCCTGAGACACATGCTCGCCCTCCTCCAGCACAGGTAGTGAGAGAACAAAGGCTGTCACTGCATGGAGAAAGTGCAGAAACTCACCCATTAGTAAAGAACACATAGACTGAGCATTATTTAGGGAGATATTATCTTAGTGAGTTGCGGGGTTTGTGTTTAAGCGGAGCTTTGACTTGTTTCTATAAAGTTTTTTCTCCATAAGTAGTAGAGGCCAACTGGAACTTTCCTTCCCTCCAGCCAAGAAACATTTGACTACTTATTGCATCGTTGAACGTTCTCACATTCAACCTTGCTTTCAATGGACTGCATTAGGCATACGGAACAAGAAAGATCTGTTTAAACCAGTAAAATGTTCCTGTAACAATATAATTAAACAATCTGAGAAAAAAAAGAAAAAGAAAACTATTTGAAAGAGGACGGCTATTCTTCCTTCAGTGTGTCCTTATTTGACTTATACCACGAGGTGTATCAGACAAGTTCCAGGACCAGTTTCGCAAAATATGTATTTCAAATCCCAATATAAGGTTTTCTCGTTTCGAAGTAATTCCCTTAGATTCTAACACACTTTCCAAGTCTTCTCCGTCATACCTACACAGCACTCTTGGAATGGTTCCTGCCCAACTCCGTCGTCACAGGCATTTTGATGTCATTCTCGTCTTCAAAATGGATCCCCCTGAGGACCCCCCCGAGCTTGGGAAAGCGGACAAAAAGTCACATGGGACCAAGTCGGGTGACTAGTGAGGTTGCTCCAGCATGGCGATATTCTTCTCGGCCAGGAACTGTCAGATGCTCAGGGCATTAGGAGGCAGGCATGTTGTCACGGTGAAGCGACCACGAGTTGTTCTGCCATAACGCTCGCCTTTTCTCGCACACTGAACAAAGCAAATGACTCAGGATCTCTTTGTAGACTTCCTGCTTGATCTTCAGCTCCACATTGAAGGGGAAAACTCCTAGTTTGTAGTTTAGGTTTGTCATCTATCTTTTGTGACACCTGTCCTGGGACCTTTCATGGTTGTGCTTTTGTGTGTGTGTGTGTGTGTGTGTGTGTGATTTTCAACTCTCAGACTTTCAGCTCATGGAAGAGTATAATTTATGTCTTCAAAGGTCAAATGTAACAAATTGTTTGGTCGATATTTATATGCCATGCAGTGGAGTAGCAGAGTGTAAAGGTAAGAGTTTGGTTTAAAGAGTTGTTCCTTCATGTCTCCCTGAATTATAAATACATCTAAAAATGCTGATTACCTAGGGTATCTACTGTAATCGTGCTCATTTTGAAAAGTGTCACCGATATGAAGGTGTACAATTGACTGTCCATGATACAATTGTTTGTCTTCACTTTGCTACAGGGGTCACCGTTGACTCCAGGTAGGCCCCTAGTGCCTCCAAACCTATTCTAAAAATAGTGATTTCCAATAGGAATATTGTAGAAGTGAAATGTTAACACTTGAAATTTACAGAAATGAAGTGTTGCCTATTCATCTGTTTCCTGCATTATTAAATAGTTGTTGTTAATTATTCTGAGAAATCATTAACATAATCAGTGTCGTCACGTAGATAATTATTATTAATTATTAATAATGATATATACTTAAAAGTGAATTGAGAAAACGTGTTATTTCAGGAGTGTGCATCAAACTGATAGTCCTTCGCAGTAATCAGGACCCATGAAGTAGCTCTGAGTTTCAAAAGATCAAAGGTTGGGGACCCCTGCTCGACTGAGTGTTATTCTTGTTTTGGATCTGCGTTATCCACTCTCAAGCTTTATATTTGTGTCTGAATGCGTGTATATGTGTGCGCACACTGCACAGGGGGCAGGAGAGAGGTCGGTCAGTGGATCAGAGTGGCAGGTGCAAGGATCGTGGCAGAGCCCCCAGGCCAACCACAGGGCTTGAACGCTCACCGCAGTGTTTAATCACCCGGCAAAATGCTTCTGACATGCTGAAGAGGGAAAGAGAGACGCTCCATGTTTCTGTATCCTTCACTGAACATGTGTGTCTGTACGTGTGTGCGTGCGTGTAAGCGAAAGAGATGTTGCAATTCTGGACACAAGACATACAGATAGAATGAAAAACATAATTTTTCTGTCAGCGTCACAATGCAGTTTTAAAAAGAAACATAAATATAAGAAATAATACATTTTAAAATAAAATTAGGGTAATGGAAACTTTCAAAATATTTCCAAAAAAAGAACCGTTTTACTGTCTTTTGCTTCTCTCAATATAACCCGTCCATCCATCCATTTTCTGAGCCGCTTCTCCTCACTAGGGTCACGGGCGTGCTGGAGCCTATCCCAGCTGTCATCGGGCAGGAGGCGAGTTACACCCTGAACTGGTTGACAGCCAATCGCAGGGCACATACAAACAAACAACCATTCGCACTTACAGGCAAATTAGAGTCTCCAATTAATGCATGTTTCTGGGATGTGGGAGGAAACCGGAGTGCCCGGAGAAAACCCACACAGGGAACATGTAAACCCCACACAGGTGAGGCCAGGGGATTGAACCCGGGTCCTCAGAACTGTGAGGCTGACGCTCTAACCAGTCGGCCACCGTGCCGCCGTCAATATAACCTTCAGTCTTAAAAGAAAATCACTTTAACTCAAGATTTGGCCGGTGTATTAATAATTTTGGCCTAAACTGAATATTTTTAGAAGGTTCACATGGTTCAAGTGACACGATTACGAGTCAGATATTTGTGATGGGAGCATAACGAGAAGAAAATGGCATGAAATCAATTATCCTTAGATTGGTCTCCTCACATATTATTATTATTATTTACACTGGTATTCTCGTGCTGATATACCTGGAGTATACTAACTGGCACGTTTAGACTTAATTAAAAATATATGTATTAAAGTGTGTCACACTTTTTGCTGTCTCGCATTGGTAGAAGACCATGTCTGAAAATAATAATAAAGTGATTATCATTACTATTATTACCATACGCCTTTTAAGGAGTACTGCTTGAGGGCCCCTAAAAAAAAGGATCGAAATATGATGATGGTGTCCATGATGCGTCATATGTAGGGATGTAATGTTTTGCCGTTTACCAATAAATCGTAATCAAATTTTAAACGGTTGGTATTATTGTTTTACATTTAATAGTTTTTACTGCAGCGACACAGGGTTCAAATCCGGCCTCACCTGTGTGGAGTTTGCATGTACTCTTCTGTGCCTGCGTGGGTTTTCTCTGAGTACTCCGGTTTCCTTGCATATACCAAAAACATGCATGGTAGGTTAATTGAAGACTCTAAATTGCCCATAGGTGTGAATGTGATTGCGAATGGTTGTTTGTGCCCTGCAATTGGCTGGTGACCACTTCAGGGTGCACCCCGCCTCTCGCCCAAAGATAGCTAGTTTTATTCAATGCAACTTCAGTGAGTAGTCCTCGTATTTTAGTAGCTGTATGTGTGCATGCAAATTCAATGTCCTGGAAAGGATGCCAGTGGGCGGGCTTTCACCAGACCCCAAAGTGGAAGGAAAATAACTTTTTTTTACAAAATAAAAAAATAAATTTTCTAGGATTTTATCACTCCTAGAAAAAACAAATCATTATTACTTTTTTAGTTGTTTCTTCATTAATGGCTTCAGTTGACACGTCGGACGACTGGTTAGCCCATCCGCCTAACAGTTCTGAGGACCCAGATTCGAATCTGGCCTCGCCTGCGTGGAGTTTGCATGTTCAATGATGCTCTTCACACCGACCAAGGTAGCGTTTAAACCCCAGGCAGTGGGCTGGTCCATAATAAAATTAGCATTTGACAGCACAAGCCAATGACAAGATGCCCTGTCAAACGAAGACCACACAAGTATACTTATGTGCCGCCGGTCCCCACAATGCATTACCTGTGTGTGTGTGCATAATGTCCTGGAAAAGAGGCCTCTGGGCATGCTTATGCCAGGCCCATCACCATGGCCCCCAACGTGGAGGGGAAAAAAACTAAAAAAGAGAAGAAAATTAATCATAATGAATAAAAACGTAGGAGAAGAAAAACCCTGCAGTGTTCCACTAGTGATAAAATGGTAATTTTATTGTTTTAATTTGATCTGTGGCAGCCGCCGATGATGCACTTCTCTGGCGAACATTGTTGAAAACCTGGTCAGCAGGCTAGGTCTTGATCAAATAGTCCTCAGTCAGTGTGTGTGCGCGCACGTGCGTGCGTACGTGTGAGTGTGCGCGCGCCTGCGTATGCAAAACCACTCGAAGTGAAAGTGGCCCACCCAGGTTAAAATTTGCATAATGATCCAGTGTCACTTTGATTTATCCATTTCGAGTGTAACCTCTCTTTTCTTTTTTTTTTTTTTTTTTTTTTTTTTTTTTTAATTTATTTATTTTTTTTAAGCTTTATGCAACAATTTTCTGATACTGTCTAGAATCCGCGGCACGGTGGCCGACTGGTTAGAGAGTCAGCCTCACAGTTCTGAGGTGTGGGGTTCAATCCCCTTCCCCGCCTGTGTGGAGTTTGCATGTTCTCCCCGTGCCTGCGTGGGTTTTCTCCGGACCCTCTGGTTTCCTCCCACATCCCCAAAACATGCATTAATTGGAGACTCTAAATTGCCTGTAAGTGCGAATGGTTGTTTGTTTGTATGTGCCCTGCGATTGGCTGGCAACCAGTTCAGGGTGTACCCCGCCTCCTGTGCGATGACAGCTGGGATAGGCTCCAGCACGCCCGCAACCCAAGTGAGGAGAAGCGGCTCAGGAAATGGATGGATGGATGTCTAGAATCCGTAATGCAAGGCACGAGCACTGCTTGGGTGAGGGTTCAACTCCCGGCGCAATGCACTAAAATGAGCACTAACTGGATCCAGGTAAATGGATAATTAAGCCATTGTAATATATCATAAAAAATAAACACTTCAAAAGAAAAAAAAGACCAACCTTAAGGGAAGAAACATGCCCAGGTATTTATTATAGTCAAAATGAGGCTTTATCTAAGACATTTATAGTTATAACTGGACAAACATAAAGCCTTAAGTATCATCATCATGTAATGGGTTGCATTGAAGCAGCTATGATTCATCCTCAGTGCATGTTTTTCAGTTACTATTTGAGAAATTAATGACCACATCTAATCAGTGACAGTTCTAGGGGGGACCAGTGCCCCCCTAAGACTGGATTGGCACCCCCTGTGTCCCAGCCCCCCTGATCTCCCTTAAGAAACTGGATAGGATGTGATTGGACTATCTTTCCATCCATCCACTTTCTGTACCGCTAGGGTCGCGGGCGTGCCGGTGCCTATCCCAGCTATCTGGGCGAGAGGCGAGTACACCCTGAACTGGTCGCCAGCCAATCACAGAAAAAAATTCGACTCAACCTGAAATGACTCTCAAAATGAATTTCAAAAGAAGTTCTAAACCAGTGTCATTTTAATGCTCTATGTTACTATCAAGACACCAATTTAGTTTTTTCAGTTTCACCCATGTCTCTATGTTGTGTTCAATGATTTTATTTAACATGCATTCAGAATGTAGTTGCCTTAATTCAAACATAAACTCATTTAATACATTTGATCACCACTTGAGTTCATTCCTATGTACATTCATGCCTTCGTGTAATGCTTCCATACTCTCGCAGTCAAAGCAATTTACATTTTTCAGTTCTGATCTGTGCAGGTGTCTTCCATGAATATCGAATTCACCTCAAAGAGAATAATGCGCCTCCCGTGGCACTCACAAACAAACGTGCACATTCGGAAACGCTGTGCTGTCAAACCTGGGATTGATGCAAATCACATGAGCAAATCTGTCACATACAGTACCTGTATATTGTCAACATTTGGAGACAAACAGCAAAAAAAAAAAAAAAAAAAAGAAAGAAAGAAATAGAAATGTTAGCATGTTTTCAATGTTCCGTGGTTTATTTTTCAAATAAATTGGGCTTTAATATATAAATAAGCAAGCCTGTAAGGGATCATTTGAGAATAATAACAACAACATCAACAAAACTGTCATTTTGTGGAGGTTTTGTAGGGCCTTGGAAGGCCAGTTTTCATTTCCGTGAGCCAGCCCTCAGCACTTCTCCCTCTGCGTTTCTATAGTAACCTTGGCTAAAATCCAAACAGCCAGTAGCGCCCTGTGATGGGCACTACACAGGGAAGATGAAAGATCTCCACCAGGCTAGTGCAGCTTCCAGGCAACAGATAAATGTGATTTTTAAAGGAGGGCATGGTTCCACTGTGCAGAGGAGCAACGGTGACTGTGAGAGTGGTCTCTCCAGTATTCTGATATGAACAAATATTAACGTGATTTTTTTATTTCTTTTGTCTGCAATGTTTACTTCCCTGCTCCACTGCATTCAAGCTGATCATATCATGGAGAATGAGAGCACAGTGATACAAGATGGAGATATTACTTCAGCTCACCTCTTTATGAAGAGTTGGAAGCACTTCTAAGACATTTTTATAAGGCAGCAACTCTGTGGCTATAGGTATAAGCGACTGACCCTTTAGACCAGTTGTTCTTAAGTGTCGTCACCCTGGGACCCGCATTCTACTATTGTTGCAAAGGCGTGACTTGCAACCCACTTTCATCGAAGTTAAGAACAATAAAGATTTCGTTGTTTGCTTAAAAACATGTTTGTTTAGAGACTAAACTAGTAGCTAGAGAACAAGGAAATAACTTTTCTTGTCACTTTTCCTCTGTTTTGTACTGGAAAAATCAGAATAGGAATGTAATCTTTTTACTAGGTGTCTGCAACCCACCCAAAATGGGTCCGTGACCCACTTTTGGGTCCAGATCCACCAGGTGAGAATCACTGCTCAAATCTAGAGTACTTCTATAAGTGGAGGTGATGTCGGATTCATTTAGTAATAGTTACAGTAGCAATTTAAAAATTCAAATTTCTTCGGGCAAAATCTGACCATACGATACATCGAGTACGTACAGTGACTGTAACTATATTTGACTGTTATCCTGACACTTTCTTTGGCCATGTTGTCAGTTCCCTAACTGCGCGTATTTGCTGCAGCAGCCATCCAGTCGAGGCGTCCAAATCGCTGAGCGTCAGTGTTTCTGTTTGTTCCTTCAAAGATTCATGTGCCACATCCACATGAATCATTCACGAAGGAAATGATTGTCATAAACATGAAGTGCCATCTCTGCCACTGTGTGTTGAAAAATGTATGCTTTTTAAGTCATAAATTATGACATGGCACTCATCTTCCCTCTGCTGGAGGAGGGGCGCACGGCGACAACTTGTTTATGCATTGACATATTTTAATGAGGTTATCAAATTGAGGATTCTCAACAAACTTAATGGTAACATCGTATCGACGCATCATAAGGTAAGACACAAACAAACGGGCCAAATGGACGGAGACAGGTACCTCTGTCTTGATTTTTATTTCAAAAAGTGTTCTCGTTCATATTCGAAGTAGCATAGACCAATCTGCAAGAGCATGTCTATGTCTTTGTGTGTGTTCCTCTCTTTCTCCCCGCACTGTATAGACGAGACCCTCAGCTAGAGGCGAGCCGATCCTCTTACTATAATACCTTTACCTAATCTCAGAAGCGAATCAGAGGGAGCCTGGAGCACTAGGCACTAATAGGTTCACACAAATGGGATCTAGTCAAAACCCCTTAATCCTCCCAGAACTGTAAATATGGAGAGCATTATCTACGTAGGCCTAGAGGCTTCTGATGTGGTACTGATGCAGATTGGACAGAGACACTGAGCGATAGTAGCCAAAAACATAAATAAAAATTATTTAACATGCCGTAAACAGTGTGGCAACAGTAATACTGTTGGGTGATGAAATACTTGACAAACTGATGAAAAACTTTTAAAAGCCAGATTGGGTGTAATGTCCTAATGTTTTCTTTAAGAAATAAAAATGGGGGAAACCAATTTCAAAAAGTCAGCAGAATGTTTCATTGTTAAAAGGTTTATACACAAACAACAGAATAAACTATTTGGAGGGGTGGGACATGGACAAGGGACGATGTTTAAAAACAATCTAAAATTCTTTTAGATCATTAGAGAATAGTGTATCAATCATCGTGAGAATTTTGATGATAAAGGCAAATTTACTGGGTGGGTTTCCATGCATTTAATAATCCAGATTAGCATTGTTTGGCCTTGGAGGAGGCATGCACTTTACCCCCATGCTGGTTTCCGCAGTATTATTTATTATAGTTCATAAGTATAAATGTGTATATAGGCCACACTGGGGGAAAAAAAGATGTGCACTATGAGAATAAAGTAGGAAAGATTTCATGAGATTAAAGTTCGAATTTGGTGAGGAAAAAGATTTAATATTTCAAGAAAAAGATCTGAATTTTAGAATAAATTCATAATATCAGTGTCAAGCACTAATGTTAGTGGCTGCTCACCTCAGGCTGTTGTGTTTATGAACGTAAGAACTTTTGTACATTCACTTGTTAATTTAATCCTTCTATTGTTATTCATATTCTGAAAAAATATGACATTTTTTGTTATAATATTAAGACTGTTGACCTTCAATGAACACTTTATTCTCACTGAAAAATATAATAATAATAATAATAATAATAATAATAATAATGCGTGGCCCTAATATTCAGTTGTACCTGAGCTCCCCCTGGAGGTGTGAAACCAGTGAAGGGGAAAAAAATACCACATTACCCATTGGATAAAATTCTCCTAAATAAGGAGCTGGTTGGCTGACATAAGAACTGAAACAGAATCGTGACATGTAGACATTTCAATAAGTTTATTTTAGGTTCATCAATACACATCTGATTGAATCATGCTATCATGTGTGTTAATGTGTCACTTCCTTCATATAGATACTGCTGCCGTCACATGATCCCATAGAATGCGGGACCCATTTGGAAAGTCATAAAACAAATTGAAAAAAATAAAAATGTACGAGAAGAATGCTACCTAATTACACTTTAAATGCCTCATTACTTAGTGACTACTGTTGGAAAGATATTCTACTCTAAGTGTGACTTCGTGGCGAAGTGGTAGATACTTAACAGTTGTGGCTCGATTAGCCATTTGAGAACTGTGACTAAATAATCCTTATTCTATGCATTTGTGTACGCGTATACAACGTGAGAAAACACGCGTGCGCGCACCCGCACAGTAAAGGCACGATGAACTCTTTTGAGTTGGCGAGCATTGTCTTGCAGCGACACCCACAGTCTGCAATTAGTACTGCGAATGTCAAATACAAGAAATAAAAGCTTGTCCTAGACAGCCCCCTAGCGATATCTACAGATATGGATGGATGGATAAATTATAAACCTTGGCCCAGGGATCTTCACACACAACCCCAAACCAATCCAGGTACCCCCATAGGTAGTTGGGACCATGAACTAATGGTTTCTTAAGGACAGGACTAGTCATTAAAAATTTTGTCTGTCATAATTTAGGATTGCCTCTAACACACACTAGTGAAATGCTTGTATAGACAGCAGTGTAACACTTATACATAATTGGGGAGGGGGGAAAAAAACAAAAAAAGCTGATTCTGAAACACGTAATTCAGTAAATTGTATGAGTGCATTTCAGTATAACATGCAAAATGATTCCAGTAGTGCGTGACAGCATTTCATTCATGTGTATGAGAGGATTTTAGGAGTGACTGGAAGTCTGACTCACACCACTGAAATCTTTTCACACGTCACACTGAAATACACTTTCAGGTTTATGAGAATATTTCCGTAGTGTATGTAAGAGCATGTTATTAGCGCCTAGAAGAGCATTTCACTGGTGTGCGTAAGAGGTAATCATGAATTACATCCCTGACAGCCCCCATAGTTAAGAGCAATTTGGTTTCTTGATGAAGGATCCTAACATAGTCAATTGGGAACTGAGGACCAAACCTGCAACCCTGCAGTGAGAGATGTTTGCAATCGGCAAAGAACTGACGCGAAAGACGAAATTTTGAAAATGGAACATGGAAACACTGGACGAGTATTTGAATGTTGGCCTGTCCGTGTCTATTTCATATGGCTGGTGTCAGAAAGAATCCTCACATCTCCCAAAACTATCACTTTTCAGGAAACCGAAAAATGGCATGTTCTTTCGAACTATTAGCATTTCATAGTCAAAGAGAGCAAGTTATTTTCAACACTTTACGTTGGTCAATAATTAAAAAAAAAAGATCCACATTGCGACAGACCAATACTGTATTACAGATTTGCGAAAAAGTATGAATCTGATCCAATTTGGACATTGGTTTCTGCCAGACAGTGAAACTTGATTAGCTACCCTTATACGATTGGTTAAAAAAAAAATATATTAAGTTGTCAGCGATACCCAACCGTTGTGCCGTGAGAGATCATCAGGTGTCCTATGGGAATTATCCAATTCACTTGGTCTCAACTGCACCGAAAACATTTGCATCATCTTGTGCATCTTGCTGTGCCTGCGACGTACAGTGACAGGCAGAACAATTAAATGCTCTTCTTCTACCACCACAATTTGTCATAACTTCTGTACTAAATATTTTTGTTTGATGGCATGCTGTGATAATTTTCCAATGGAAATTATACACGTTTGATCGATAAAAGCCAGGAAACACTGTGCGGTTACGTTAACTGACTCTAATTGGGCCATAAATGTGAACGTGAGTGTAAGTAGTTGTTAATGTCTACCATGTATGTGTGAGTCCTGTTACTGACTGATAATCAGTCCAGGGTATATTTTGCCTGTCACTCTAAATCAGTTGAAAATTATTTAAACTTCCGTGGGACCTTGAACAGATTATGTGGAATACAAATGATTACTTTTTTGCACAGTAAAAGAGCAAAAAAACAAAAACATAGTTTCAGATTAATACATATACCCTTGGCTTTTATTAGCAACAATATGATGAAATATCAACTCAACCCAACTACTACAGGAGCATTTCTGGGTTAACTGCCTCCATTCATTAAGTAATAAAAACATACAGTAACAGAACAATGTCTCAGTTTTGGCTTAGAATCTCACAGCAGATATCTTAAATAAATTGTAGGACTATAGAAATGACATCATTTTCATTGACACAGACAAACAAAGTTGTAAAAGCTTGAAAAAAATGAAAGAAGGGAAGATGATTAAGAGTCTTTACATGATGGAGATGGGGGAGGGGGGGGGGAAGGAGCCTATTTTTTCAAGGTGTACAATTTATGATGAAAACTATTTAAAGATTTTGGTTGAAACAAATTTGAGTTTCCAAAATAAGTGATCGCATGTGCTATCTCAGCCACTTGATTCAGTACTGGAGAAACAACGTTCACAAATTAAATTATACAAGACACTTAACGGCTAAGCACCTTGCATACCCTGAGAATGTAACACGCCTCCTTTGACCATAAAATATTAAAAGTGTGATAATAAAATTGAGGCTCTATTTTGAATGAGTTCCAAAAGACAGAACTAAATGGGTCCATTTAATCATTGATTTAAATCTAATTTGATACAAAATGCTAATTTCCAGCGCCCGATGGACATACCAGTTTGAAGTTGCGGTGGTAGCGATGAGGAGGAAATGTGGGTTAGGTGGGCTCAACTAATCTTTTATAAAATAAAACTTTTTGTTTAAAAAAAAAAAAAAAAAAAAGTTAAATGACATTGTCAATCACACTGTCGGTGGATGACTAAAAACATCAGTTGTTTCTCTTTGGTTTTGCATAGAGTCTTTGCATAGAGGATGAAAAAGTGCCTCGGTTCTTCTGTTACTTTCAAAGGCACTTAAATATCCTTTCAAAAATATCCTCTCAACTTTAATAATGTCATTTCCCTGCTGAGATACCAATCTTGAGCATCTCAGCAGTGTCGTCACAGAGTAGCCCCTTTAAATGGTGATCCCAGAATTGGGAATACCGCCACAGTGTCCGTTTTCACCGGTCTCCAGGTCTGCAACCATCAGATGTTCTCAGCTCTTTCGGGGACCTCCCTGATGCTGCTCTGTGGCCCGACCCGGGATGCGGGGCGCCTCCGAATGCTTCTCCCAGAAGCGATGAGGTCTGCATATCCTCGGGAGTGGGAGAAGGCATAGCCAGAGCGACGGGAACGCGCACCGCGTTGGAAGCCCGGTGTCCTTTTCTTCGCCTCCTGTTGCATTTCCAACTCATACCTCTTTCTATTTCTCTGGATCTTGAGGTTGATGAAAAAAATAGAGTTGCTATTAAATGGAACCAATACATTGTGTTATTACATTTTAATATCAATGACATGCACTTTTTGACCTCCAAAGAAGCTGAGGTCAAGGCTAGATTATTATTATTATTTTTAAACACCCCCCTCCAAAAAAAATTAAAATCCAAACCAGCAAAAAACAACAGATCTACGGCAGAAAAACGTTAAATGAATACCATAACTTTACATTCGTATGTGTGAAGAAAATGTATACCTTGTCTGGTTTAATGCCCAAGTATAATTTAAATTTTTATTTTTATTTTTTTTTAAATCATGTTTCTACAAGAAAAGAGTCAAAGGAAAAAGAAAACAATATAGAGCAACACATGATATGGAAAATAAAATAATACATGAAGTGGGGTCCACCTTTAGGTAGTATTAAAGTGAACTCCGATTGCAATGACATGTTTGGTATATATGATCTTTCGACTTGAGTAACATAAGATACAACTTTCATTAATAATTTCCTGATTTATACATTTTGACAAAACGTAATTTTAACATAGGCCGCCATTGTTTTCTCGTCACAGTGCATTCTGGGTAGTGGGTAGTGACGTCAAATGGGGATGTGCCTCGGTTTCATTTCTGCCGCTGCCCACGGTACTTGTTCGTTTTGCCCGATGTGATAAATGTATTCAGTCATAACTGAGACTAATGTTATATGTATACCTATTTTACTGCTAACTCAGTGTCCGATGGTGATGGTTTGTTTACAACAGTTGCTGCCGCTAAAGTGGTGCGTGCGCTCATGAGCTGGGGGCGATCAAAGGCTTCGAACAACCGCGGTTCTTTCGGCAACTCAACTCGTCTGACTGCATCCTCACACCGTTTTCCCAACTTTATCTCTTTGGAAAAGTTATGACTGCTTCCCTCCTTTTTTTGCATTCCGTCCTGATTGGAAATTGCATCCCGAAGCAGCGCAGTATGGCATTTTTAACTCTTTTCGCTGACGATAAAAGTTGTTCGCAAGTGGCTCGCTTAGCTCCGCAGAGAGCATCAACGTGATAATTTTACAACAGCCATTCTACATCATTCCTAGATTGCTTTGCACACGCTAAAACATAGCGGCGACAGTGTATCAAATTATGGTCTAAACAAAATCGTTTTTTAACATAGGTATAATTTCTAAATATATTCCACTGAATTTCAGTAGTATAGATCAGTAGTTGTAAAATTTTATGTATTTGTCATTTCAATCGAAGTTCACTTTAAGTTTTCATAAATGAGGCCCGAGACTGGGTAGGGCCGGCAAGTTTGACATTCAGTGAGCTTACCTTATCTCCTACGGAAGGCCAGATTATTTTATGGAGGAACTGGATGCAGATGACCGGCAGCAGGCTGATGCCCACTGTGAGGATTATGGTTAACCACAAGTAAGGCTGACGCAGAGCGTTTGCGGCTGCCCCTACATGAACGGTAACATAAGTAACATGGTTAGTGACAAAAGACAACAGGGTTTGGGCTGCTTAGTATTGTTTAGGATTATGGCATGCAAATGATTTTTTATACTAAACCGAGGACCAACATGAAAGAGAACGAAGGTGCTACGAGACCCACTGACCCGTGAAGGTAAAAAACGGGGTAAAGATGACGTGAATTCCAGCACTGTGCAAGTCAAACATAATGCCAAAATAGATGGCTATGCTTCCTAAAACAGCAAAACAGTTGACAAAGGTCCAGTAGGAGGTATCCAGCGAGATCTAAAGGTGACAAGAATGATAACATTATAGATTATTACAGTTACACTCAATGACAAAAATATGTCCTATCTAAATATACAATTCCTCTCTGAGAAAAGTAGCATTACTACTAAAGGAAGACCTCGTTTTAGCCAGCTACTGTAACAATCTCATCAAATTATGCTAATAGCTAATAAAATAGTCAGTACATATAAATTATAGTGTCAAAGTCAGTCTTTGCAGACAACCCAGCCATCCTATGAGTGACCAACCTGTAGATTGACAGTAAAAATCAGTGATGAGGCAGTGACGACGGCGAAAGACTGGTAATCTGAGGGGGCTTCTCCATCTTGCCCCATAGTCTGCAGGAATGCACCGTAAGGAATGAAGAAGATAATAAGGGAGACGAAGATGCCATGGAACAAACTGATGAAGAAGTTCCTGTAGTTGAACAACGTCCCCTGCTGACCGGGCAGGTATAGCTTGGGAAACTTGAGGCTCAGTCTGTCATTAACGTCCTGCAGCAAATGCAAAAGGGAGAGGGTCATTTTAAGTAGATCTATATTTTTTTCCCCTTTAACCAGTACAGTTTGAAAGAGTAAATCCTAACCTGACAACAGAGGAACTGAACTTTATTGCTTAGTGCAGTCATTCCATTATTGTGCAGTGAGAGATAGTCTGGTGTTCCGTAGGAAATTATTCAGATTCACTTAATTGGTCCAAAAATTATTAGTCATTAATTACAAAATATATCTTTGTTCACCAGCCTATGCCAGTGTCGTAGTGACATGCAGAACAATTAAAATGTTCTTCCACAGCATGTACCCACTTGTCGGCATTCATACAACAGAAAAATAGCTTTGCGTTGACCTAAACAGGCCCATATAGCACATGAAGTAATGTTTAGAGTAAATTGAGACAATATTTCAATATGGTATGCTGTATATAGTTTTTGTGGAATTTCTGTTTGGTGGTGTGCCCTAAGATTTGTCTAATGTAAAATATGTGCCTCGGCTCAAGAAAGGTTGGGAAACTTAGTAAACTCTGAGGTTCTGATTCCACTAGTGTCTGAAGTTACTTTAAACATACTATATGAAATTTAACTAAATTGTCTCGCTTGGTTGGAGGTTTTTTTTGTTTTTGTTTAAATTGTGCAAAGTTGTGAATATAAAAACAATTTCTCAGTGGTGAAAGATCTAAAAGCAGAGGTAATCAACAGGCAAAATGAGGCCCTTATCCACACGTCACTTTATACTGACCCTGATCTATCATGTCATTATTTACATTTATATTCATTCACAAATAACCTTACTGTAGTCTTATTTTAACCTGCGCCTATTTCTGGCAGCTTCTTATGTCATTGGCAGCTGGACGTCTACAGTATGTACACCACGCAGTAAATGTGAATAAGGCAAGCAAGCTGGAAGGAAGGAGACAGTTCTAGAAGCAAATTCAGAGCAAAAAGAAAATGAACTTCAAAATAGGGACACAGCAAAAAACAAAACAAAACTGAAAACAACAAACAATGGGTATTTTTTTTAATTAATAACTGATGAGTTAGATCTGTAGTGTTTATATGAATAAAGAATGGACCAACTTGAAATGCTCAGATAACCGTTTTTTATATTTAGTCACATTATTTATTTTGCAGCACTTTACGATGCCTTGTTAAAAAGCACTTTAAAAAAATTATTCAAGAAATACTGGTACTCTCTTATTTCCTCCAATTATCTGTGAAAATCAGCAATCTATATAGTATAAATACTATGGAATGGTATATATTTTATTTTGTATCACAATTAAGTGACTAGAACGACAGAGTCATACTGGTACAACTGTTTGCTATGAAAAACATATTTGTGACTAAATTGCTGTGCATTATGACACTGTCATTCAACTTTTAAAATATTTTTCTGGACTTCTTTTCCTTCCGGCGTGTCCCTTTAGGGGTCGCCACAGCTTGTCATCCTTTTCCATGTAAGCCCATCACCTGCATCCTCCTCTCGAACACCAACTGCCCTCATGTCTTCCCTCACGACATCCATCAACCTTCTCTTTGGTCTTCCTCTAGCTCTCTTGCCTGGCAGCTCCATCCTCATCATCCTTCTACCAATATACTGACTCTCTCTCCTCTGGACGTGTCCAAACCATCAAAGTCCGCTTTCTCCAACTTTGTCTCCAAAACATCGAACCTTGGCTGTCCCTCTGATGAGCTCATTTCTAATTTTATCCAACCTGGTCACTCCGACAGCAAATCTCAACATCTTCATTTCCAGCCACGTCATGAATCCGATGGCGATATTGTGCATACATTGAAATCGTGTGCAAAGTAAGAAGATTTCTTCACATTTATTAATAAATGAGGCCTATTGTCTTAAAACAATTCTCCATGAAACAAGATTCAAAGTTCTCCTACATCCTCCTCTCGAACACCAACTTCCCTCACGACATCCATCAACCTTCTCTTTGGTCTTCCTCTAGCTCTCTTGCCTGGCAGCTCCATCCTCATCATCCTTCTCCTCTGGACATGTCCAAACCATCAAAGTCTGCTCCCACTAACTTTGTCTCCAAAATGTCGAACCTTGGCTGTCCTGATGAGCTCATTTCTAATTTTATCCAACCTGGTCACTCCAAGAGCAAACCTCAACATCTTCATTTCCTCCACCTCCAGCTCTGCTTCCTGTTGTCTCTTCAGTGCCACTGTCTCTAATCCGTACATCATGGCTGGCCTCACCACTGTTTTATAAACTTTGCCCTTCATCCTAGCAGAGACTCTTCTGTCACATAACACACCTGACACCTTCCTCCACCCGTTCTAACCTGCTTGGACCCGTTTCTTCACTTCCTGACCACACTCACCATTGCTCTGGACGGTTGACCCCAAGTATTTAAAGTCCTTCACCCTTGCCATCTCTTCTCCCTGTAGCCTCACTCTTCCCCCACCACCCCTCTCATTCATGCACATATATCCTATCTTACTTCGGCTAATCTTCATTCCTCTGCTTTCCAGTGCATCCCTCCATCTTTCCAACTGTTCCTCCACCTGCTCCCTGCTTTCATTGCAGATCACAAAGTCATCTGCAAACATCATGGTCCACGGGATTCCAGTCTAACCTAATCTGTCAGCCTATCCATCACCACTCCAAAAAGGAAGGGGCTCAGGGCTGATCCCTGATGCAGTCCCACCTTAAATTCGTCTGTCACACCTACAGTACACCTCACCACTGTTCTGCTGCCCCCGTACATGTCCTGTATTATTCTAACATACTTCTCTGCCACTCCATACTTCTGCATGCAGTACCACAGTGCCTCTCTGGGTTCTCTGTCATAGGCTTTCTCTAGATCTACAAAGACACAATGTAGCTCCTTCTGACATTCTATGTACTTTTCCATCAACATCCTCAAGGCAAATAATGCATATGTGGTACTCTTTCAAGGCATGAAACCATACTGTTGCTCACAAATACTCACTTCTGTCCTGAGTCTAGCCCCCACTACTCTTTCCCATAACTTCATTGTGTGGCTCATCAACTTTATTCCTCTATAGTTCCCACAGCTCTGCACATCACCCTTGTTCTTAAAAATGGGCACTAGCAAACTTTTCCTCCATTCCTCAGGCATCTTCTCACTCGCTAGAATTCTGTTGAACAAGCTGGTCAAAAACGTATCAGCCACGCCTCCTAGATGATTCCATACCTCCACAGGAATGTCATTAGACCAACTGCATTTCCAATTTTCATCCTCTTTAGTCCCTTTCTAACTTCCCCCTTACTTATCATTGCTACTTCCTGGTCCACCACACGTCTCTTCTACTCTCCCTTCTCTCTCAGTCTCTTCTGGAATGGACCTCTTTAATTTTAAAGTGAACACCTTTGACCAACAGGTTAGACACAATGCAGTTTATACGTTGACAAAACATGTTCTCATTATGCGTCACCATGGTATGGGAAGAACACAATAGCACAAATTAAATTCATTGGTGCATTACACTGAGTCATGCTAATATGATGTCACCCTAGTTATATACTTAGCTGACACACCCCACAGTGAAAATGTTTTTATTGTTCCAAACTGCACTGTCAAATACCGCTTGCTGGCTTAACACGGTAAGCATTTTGTATCTGCTAAACGATATATAAAACTAAAGAGTTTATCCTTCAGACCTCAGCTCATCATGGTTCTGAGCGGATTTGTTGTATAATTTATATGTACAATCACTATGACAAGGCTGTTTTTACCTGGTCGAGCAGTCCAACTAGAAGAACTGGTAAGCTGCTGTAAAAAAGATTGTAGAGCGTGATGAACCAGTCCTCATAGGCCACCTAAAAACAGAGAACAATTACAATGAAAAAAAGAAGTCAGGGCCTACTTTCATGTTAACTTCAGGAAGACAAGATGCTGACCTGTGCTGAGTATCCGCTGAAGAAAGAGTACCAGAAATGGACCAATGTAAAGGCGAAGTTCTTGAAGAAAAAGAACCGAAGGAACTTGCACATTCTGATGTAAGACCAACGTCCATGCACGAGCAGGAGTCGTTGCAAGTAACGGAACTGAGCAAAGGCGAAGTCACTGGACATCACAGCCTGCATCCCCTCTTGACCACTGATGCCAACACCAATGTCTGCAGCTGGAAGGACGGCAAACGGGGAAAGATGTGTTGAGGATGCATGGGAAAGTGTGTTGTTAAATGTGTGTACAGTGGACCCCACAAATTAGCCATTCATCAATCACAAATTCACCATTTGGTGGATTTTCTGTAAAGTGCCGCTGCAAAAAAAATAAAATAAATGTCTGGGCTTGCAGTCTTGTGTTTATGTCATGTATGTTTATGATGTAAGCAGCCAGCATGAACACAACACTGAACTCCCTTAGAAGATAAAAAGGTCTACACTGCCGCATCAGCACTTCAAGTGAGCAGTAGTCCTCAGTCATCTGAACGTCTGCACACTCACTGTTTAACTGAATGTTGTTAGTGGTCCGTAGCCAACACCTTTAGTTTAGCATATACCCCGCCTCTTTTGCCATGTCTTTGCCGCTTTGGTTACGTCACCTTATGGCCCCTTCGTCGACTCGGGCTCAATGCTATAGCTGCATGCCAGATAATCCTCAGACATGAAAGAGCTACTCGTGGGACGCCAAGAAGTTCACCAAAGGATAAGATCAGTTGCCGTTAGTAACTGACTGGGATTGGTGGGATCCCAGCATCGCAGAAAGCAACAGTTCAGGAGGTCCGAAGAAAACTCGTAGTGAGCATTTCTGATGTCCATAAAGCACATCTCTGTCATGTTATCTTTGAGTGTGTAGTGCAATACTGGTATGCTTTTATTTTGAAGGGCTGACTTTAATGGATACAGGATGTTTTTCGCTGATGACGCCTGAGTTTTAATGACTGTAGTCCTAAGGGAGCGCAAATTGCAACCCCTTTGAGAAAACACTTGGCACCAGGCTACCCCGCCCCAACCCCCCATTGGTCTAGAACCGCCACTGCTTCTGATTTAATGTCTTCATACAGAATATGACAGATTGCAACCACCAAACTCTATTTACAGATAATAGCTGAAGGAAAAACAAAAACCAAAGTTAATGTTGGGAAGGCCGCAAAAACGCAGGCAGCAATACAAGACTAAAAGCGCATGTTTTGGGCTCAGCTATTTACTGTACTGTTTTTTGTTTGTTTGTTTTTTTAAGGGTAAAGCAATATTCAAAAACGTTTGTATGAGTTTGAAATGCCATTAACGTGCTTTGGGATTATAGTTTGTGGTATATTTATGTTTCAAAGTATTAATATAGGCAATTATAATCACTTTTAGGGGCGCGACAATTCTCAGAAATTCGCTATTCGCAATCGGGCTCGGTCCCCATCCCTTGTGAACAGCGGGGGTCCATCTAGTGTTTATTGGCATACATACTCTTGATCATGTTGACATCATTGGCCCCGTCGCCTATGGACAACGTCACTGCCTTCTTGTACTTCTTCACCAAACTGACCACGTTCGCTTTCTGCTTTGGTGTGACACGACAGCAAATCACTGATTCACACTCGCAGGCCATGTCCACAAAGTCAATCTGTAAAGAAAAAAATTATTTCTTGTTTGTCATCATGCAAACCATTCAATTGAAATTCAACTGTGCCTTGAATTCCATCTTTTTTTCTTTTTTTTTTAATTATTATTATTTCAACCTGTCTCATCTCTTTCTCCCAGTCGTTCATTGGTTGTCCATCCTGAGGGCTGCTGGGAGGCGGTCGCTTTCCCAGACGACGAAGACGCAAACGGCGGCGTTTCTTCTTCTTTTCATACAGAATCTCGTTCTGAGAAAATGAAGGCAAACGTTTCATGAAATATGAGAATTTATTGGTAAAAACAATAAAAAATTACCAGCCATCCTCCAGTGATAACAAGTCCATTTTTGCCCGGTTCAGGGAAAAATGGCTCTCCAGGTTTCCTTTTGCCTCGACTCTCAGTCGGAGGCTCGTGTCTCCTCTTAGCCTGACGGAGGTTTAGCTTCTCACTGGTGACACACAACAAATAAATCCAGAGCAATGATGAGTCTGAGACACTGGCGTGACAGTGTTGATACTATGGTGTACAAAGTAAGGCAGTCAGCATGTGTTTACACATTGTGTTAAATAAAGTTTTCACATTTTGCCACTATTTGATGGGAGTAGTAGAGGAACACAGAGATGATTTCATTATAATCAACTCACTTGACATCCTCTCCATAGTGAAGGTGCATGTCGTCAGTCAAAAGTGAGCATGAAAATCCGATGTTTTCCGCAGTTTCTGGAAGAAGGTACAGCCAATAAAGAAAAACAGAATTCCTACACAAACATTTACATTTTAAGAATTCTTTTAGGATTATTATCTGTGCATTAGCTTTCATTGCTTGTATGAGTCTTCTTATTGGCGCGTGTCCTATTGAATTTCTAATACAGTGGAACCTCGGGTTACGAACTTAAGTAGTTCCGTGACCCAGTTTGTAACTCAATACATTCTTAAACCGAGGTAATATTTCCCATTGAAATGAATGGAAATGCAATTAATCAGTTCCACCCTCAAAATTAAAATTTTAAATCAGTGTGTGGTTTAAAATAAATAAATTACAATATAGAAATAAGTGAAAACACAGTATTATAAAGAGAGAGAAAACGAAATAAATATGATTAATTAATTTTAACCTTACTCGGGGGGGAAAGGGGAGGAGGACTACAGCTCCTCATTGAAGAGAATGTTCTTCCATAATAAAATGGGGAATTTCTGATTGAGGTGGGTTTTTTGTTGTTTGTCTGTATTATTTGTTAGTCATTGATTGATTTTGGCACAACAAAATGATCCGCGGGTGGGGGGAATAAATAAATAAATAAAAATCTGCTCCGAGAAAAAAATAAATAAATAAATAAATAAAAAAACAAGGCAGAAAGCGGGACGACACATTGTCATTTGGCCACTTTGCTGCACTTTTTTTCCCCAATAATTTTGATCCTTTTTTTTGGTGCCTCACCTCACTCAAGCTATCACCAGCAAGCGCCTTCTCATTTTCATCAAAATGTTTTATTTTATTTTTTTAAAAGAAATCAACAAAGATACAGTGCCTACCTTAGTTGCATGACGTGACGGACAAATCTTTCTGCTCATATGAAAAGCGCTACCTAACATTATCTTTACCAGTTTCTATTTTTATCTTGGGTGCTATTCAAATCTGCACGACGATAGTCCACCTCCTTCAGTCTTCATTGATAATGCAGTGGCTGATGGTCGCATCTGATTGGCTGAATGTGCATATAGGTGGAACTTCCATAAAGACCGATTTTGATGTGATTATGCCAAAATTAACCCTTAATTGTTTTAATTAAAGAGACGCTACAATTCAATAAATAACATACATACTGTAAATAGTATTTTTTGACAAAAATAAAAATGTCTGGACTTTCTTTACAATGTCAATCACAAACACCATTTAGATTTGTGATTGGATGATCGAGGATGTTGAGGCGGAATTTCCGCCGAGAACAGATTTCCACCTTACACCGCGGGGCAGGCTACTTGGTTTTCAACTTACATCCAAGCGTTATGCAGAGTCATCCATTCTAAGACCGTTTGCAAACCGAAAATAATACATAACCAGAAGTAATCTTTCTACGAACATTTTTTTTATGTAACCCGAATTGTTCTTAAATAGAGGCACTTGTAACCAGAGGTTCCACTGTACCTTTCTTATCTCCAGTCAAAACCCAGATCTTGATATCGGCCTTGGCTAGTTTGGCGATGGTTTCTGGTACGCCATCCTGCAGTTTGTCTTCGATGGCTGTCGCTCCAATCAGCTGGACAGAAAGACACAGTTAGGTTTTCGACAACATTTTAATTTAATCGATTTTTATGAAAAACCAAAGCGTTTCATTGAGGATTTTGGGTGGGTGGGTTAAATGGAAAGAAATATACTTGCATTGAACTATTGTAGAGTTTCTCAAAAGGGAATAGAATCAGTTTTAACTTTTATGATACCATTTCCATAGATGAAAGAATTTACATGGGTGGCAATACAATTACAGTTGTACTGATAAAGAGCCAATAAATGTAGACAATGGATTCACTATTCAAACAAACGCTTCAACATTTTCCACTCACCAAAAGGTTTTTCTCAATCAGCTCATAAACTTGATCCAGGGCAGCCTCTCTGTTGACCACTGTCACCTGAGCATCCATGTGTTTCTTGGACCAGGCTTCATACTCGCCACTGCTGATGTCTTTGTAGCACAAGCACAGTGTTCGCAAGGTCTCTCTGGCAAATTTCTGCAGGGGAAATAGCACAGTATTCACAACACTTCTCAGTATTTCAAATACCCAATATTAGACAGAAAATACATGTCACTTGTTGGAATGAGAGTTAAGCAAAATGAGCTCACATCCAGCGCAGACTGAGTTGACTCCTTGTGCTTAGAATTGGGTGAAAGTCGCTGGTAGATGACTGTGTCAGCTCCTTTGCAGTATAGACGAATACGACCATCTGGAAACTTCACTGAAAGGGTAAGATATAAACATTTAATCAGATTCAAAATGCTCTGCTTAGTACCACAGTACTATCATAGTAACTACAGCAGTAGTGATCAAAATTATGTGTTTGCGTGAGTACTCGTACAGATGATGGACATGCGTTTGCGATCAGAGTTGAAGTCGAGCAGCGCTAACATCTGGTAGGTTTTCTCCTGTTCCATCTCTCTGATGGTGATGGTGTCCTGAGTTCGGGAAAGAAAGACAAAGCCAAAGTTCCGAGCAGCTGTCACTAGTGCACCCTCATCTGGAGACGCTGCTTGGTACACCAACTCGCCTAAAAGAAATAAGGGGAAAAAAAGTGAAAATGTTAATAATTTCAGATAGAATACATGCCTGATAATTACATTTTAATCATTTGAATTAATACAAAACATAAGTGCTGCTACCATTTTCCTTAAACTAAGAGTCATCTTTAATAAGTCATCATTACCCTCCTTGTTCTCCACCATGACAGTGTGACAAAGGGAGAGGAGTCTGAAGAATTCAAGCGCATCTTTATCCTTCTTGGATCGCAAACAGGCAACAAGGGAATTATCCATGAATTGGAATTTTTTGTCAGCATACTGATTCCAGCTCCAGTCCACTGGCTTTTAGGAAAGTAAAGTTGACAACGATAGTTTGATGTATTTCTGGACAGTGGAATTTAATGAATAAAGCTAACATGTTTTAGTATTATGTTACCTTTCCGCGGTCCAGAATCACTCCCTCAGCAGTAGTTGGGTTACCTGTTGAGATTAAGGTAAAATGTCAATGTAATATAATTTTATGACAAAAGTGTATGTAATGTGCTTGAAATATTACAGTTACCATAGCTGCGTTCAGCGATGGTGCACTTTTTGAACTGCATGATGTTTTGTGTCAGCGTTCCTGTCTTGTCTGAGAAGATGTATTCAATCTGTCCAAGCTGCTCATTCAGGGTGGTGGTTCGAGCCTGTCAAGAATTGGTTCAGAAGGGATCGTCACTATTGAGGCTCAGGAGAGAGAAACTAATCCCAAGAGTAAAGGGCCATTCCACACCTTTGGTAAACATGCATAGTTTCAGACATAACAAACTTTCAGGTTACACCTACTGGAATAAAACAATTTCCCAACAAGTTTCAATTGTTGGCTAATAATGCACTACAAGTGTACCTTTGCTGGTGTGTCTTTCTCTGCATAGTACATCTGCAGGTCCCAGTTGATGAACTTACTCTGGCCTAGACGAATCACCTCCACACTGAACATCGATCAACAAAAGAGTGGTTTTACACATTGGTGTGTTAACTTTTAGATCAACAATTATTTATTGTAGAGCTTGTCACTTTGAAATATAGGGAACCCCCATGGGGAACACATTCCACACACGCGCAGTAGATAAAATCCGTGTTACTGAGACAATCTAAAAAAATATATATATATATATATATATATATATATACAGTGGAACCTTGATCAAATGGACCCCAATATAACGGATATCGAATAAAACGGACCTTGGGGACTGAACAATGTTTTCAAAAATAGTTTCAATTTATCACTTAAAATGTCATTTGACACAGTCTGTTAGAGCCAGAATTGGCCGCTAGTGTTTACTGGTGCTATGGCCCAATGGATGCAGAGAATGGGACTGACGTATTTCCGGGTCACATATATACAATATTACTAGATCCAATTCCCAACGACGGACGTCCCGTGCCTACGTGGCAGCCATGTTGAATGTGGCGCATTGACGTGGCAGCCATGTGATGATGGTTATTGTCTATTGTACATAGAGCACTGGCAGGGAGAGAGAAGCATGGCTGAATTGCTTGACGTCAGATAGTCTGCTTGAGTCTCTGTGTGAAAGATGTGGCCGACAGCAGCATCTGCACATCTGCTCACTGTGTTTTACTGTTCTCCTGACGTTAATTAATCGGCAGATAAGTTCATCTGCGACTGTGGCTCTCATTCCTCACATGAGAGGGTATGACAATATGTAACATACTGTAAAATGCACTGGCCAAAACAATTATCAATTAACCGAAATATACTGTAGGGGCAAGCACTCTACTGATGTTATCAGAAGCATAAATGACACAATACCATATACTGTGTTCTTGAGGTAAATGGCTACAGTACCTGTGAGTTTTGACAAGCTTGGGTTCATGAGTCTCTGACTTTTTGTGCTTTCTTTGGTTCTGGTATTACCAAAAGTCCACTCGACCTTTAATGAGTTCTGCTCTCGTTCTAGCTCACAGGGATTTGAGAGCGTATGCAAAATATATTGTAATGGTTTCATCCTTGGTCCATGGCCCACCCCTCTACTAAACTATACTCAATTTCATTTTTGTTTATTTAGAAAAGGTTATATAATTTCACCATAATCATGCACTCTTTTAGTAGTCTTGTTAGCACAATGAAACAGTTTGCTTTCAAACAAAGAATCGTGACTCAAGAATTAATGCTAAGATTATTTTTTTACTAACCTCACATAGAGTGAAATAGGCACCATGGTGTTCAGAACAATGATATAGCCCCAGAAGCTGAGGAATCCTCTGTAGGAGGTACTATCATCTCTAGCGTCATAGATATACCAGGCGTTGGACCCGATTTCCTCATACCAGAAGCTGTGACCAATGGCAAGTCCTGCTGCCACCAGGATCAGGAGGACAAAGATCTACAAAGTTGACAGACAAAAACACATTTTTAACTATTGCTCAATAAAAATACACAGACGATCATGAAATTGCATGTCCCTTATGGTTCAGGGAAGTGTTCAAATAATTAGTGTGTTAGGCTGCTTGGTTTGAAAAGCCAAAGCAGAATGCATGGCAGAGGCAATACATTCTCTTGCTTGAACTCGTGACCTTGTCTTCTGTTTTCACACGCTTTGTCTCAAAGTACTTTTATCTCTTTATAAGGAGCACAGAGCACACATCACATCTTAAGATGTAATTAGATGGCTTTACATTATTCGAATATGGTGAAAATAAATTGACTATTATGACTCATTTTTAAGGGCTCAAAGAACATATTTCTAAAGATTTGGAACTTCTCTTTTGATGCCTTTTTGTACAGTATAGTAGTGAATAATGGTGCTTGGGGTAGTTTAACTTAGGATTGTTAATGTTCTTTTTCATTACACCAGAAAGGAGTTGAGACTGAATCCACAGTGACTCTACAGGTTGCGGCAAAGTAGGGGAATCCACAGTATTACGCCTTTATGCCATCAAGAATATTAGTCAACAATAAATCCCACATGGTCATTTCATCATCAATAAAAATGCCCATCCCACACAGTGAGACAGCACACTATGTCTCAATGTATGAAATCATAAACTCAGTAATAAGTGTATTAAACTTTAACTCACAGTGTACACCATATAGTTCATAAGCTCATCAATCTTGGTCCTCTTGAACCTTGTCTTTCCACCATTTCTCATGATTTTTGTGTCAGCACCTTCAGGAAGAAAAAAAAGATAAGAAAATGGTGAACCTTGTTCACTCTTCAGCGTAACACCAATCTAATGCCCTTCATACAGGTCCAGAAATATTCTTGTCAAATTGAAATTCCACTGGTAGAAGATTTATTGTGTGGACCAGCATCCAGACCTGCAAAGATGACGAGTCCATGACATTCTTCAGTATTTCTGATCTTGCAACCTCGGAGCAGCATGTTGTCCAGGTCCAGGGGATATTGGTCCATCTTCCAGTGCATCACCCCTATGAACTTATCCAGACGGTTGTTGGGCTCTTCACACTCAATCAGAGCTATTTAAGAGAAGTGGGCAAAATAAATAGTACTGTTTGCGTTTAGGAAACAGCTATTTTGAAATTAAAACGTAAATGCTGATTTTCAGACTATGGCTAAAATAATAATCCCACAAACCATTTAGTTATTGTACAGCTCTGTTACATAAAATGCACAAACACCAAAAATAAAAAATTGATATTCATTCTTAGCTTAAACATACAAATTTTTATTTCTAAAATGATTTACATTAAAGTTTAGGAACCTGATGAAATTCAATACTGAGACAGATTAAGGTTGCGTATAAAACCTCACAGTATAACTGTATACCATGCAACTGCAAAAAATGTGCATGAGTTACCATCAAATTGAGCCAATTGACGTTCTTCCTGTAGTCTTTCATCAGTTACTCGCAGTCCCATCTTAAACTTTAGGTTGGTCTCTCTGAACAGAAAAAAACAATAAACAAGAATTTATTGCCAAACTTCCAAGAAAGACTGATGGTTACTAACGAGAATTCAGTGATGAGCAAAATGGAACGGAAAAGAAAAGAATGGCTTGCAACAGTTCTTTTCGTCTACTTGGTGTCCATTGGAGATATTTGAGCATTTCTGATTTGACTACAATTGTTGAATAAAAGTCAGGAAAGGCGCACAACTGTGCCCTTTTCTGGCGGCGCGCGCTCACCCGTCAACTCAAATCTGTCATTTACTCACCCACAAGCCATGTACGCACTCTCAGTCGAGCAACCTTAAAATGTGGATGTTCTCTGTCAATTCTGGCTGTGCGCGCAGTCTCCTGTAGACTTCAGCACCTTTTCCACACTTTAGAGGCTGTTGTTAAGTCTATTGCCTCGTACAGGTGAAACATCATATCGCATATTTTGATTCAGTTAACTGCCCGTCAACAGCCTGACGCGACGGCTGAGTCTGCTGACGGTGCGGGGCACAACTGGCCCATAACACTCGCCCTATGCTCACTGTCTGCCCAACGGCCGTAATGTGTCTACCACATTACACCAACTGCAGAACGTCAACATATAAAATCGTATATGCTGCTGGTGGCTTGGAGTTTTTTAGGAAGATGCATGACTCAACTACAGTCGTCGTAATGGCAAAATGGCGAATTAGATTTATGTTGGTTGGGAAATACTGCAAGTAACTCACCGGCGGTCTGTGGCACAAACTGATATGGACCGGCAGTCATAAGCACAGTTTTCTGATTAAAGTAGTTTTATTTATTTCAGAAACACACAAAAAAAAAAAAAACCCAAAAGGCTCCTTCAAAGTGTAATGTGTTTGAAGAACAGCATGCAAGTCTTACTGGCGATGACATATATTCGCTATAGAAGTTAATTTCAGATATAAATTGTTCCAAATGGATTTCTATGGCATTTACAAGTCTCAGGAAAACTCAATACTGCATGATTTTACAGCCAGCCTCAGACTTCAATGGGCTATTTGCGCACACGTTTCCAGTTTATGCACAGTGGGTGGGCCAGAAGTCTGGACAGGGGAAGTATGTGTTTTATTTATATATATAAAAAAAAAAAGCTTGCACACGAATGGGAGAATATAGCCCTAAGTGCCTTCACTACAGTATGTATTTTTGCATATGCATCTTCCAAGAGTTTTTAATAGAAGATACACTTTTTTTTTTAAAATTAAAAACAGGGGCCTCACCCATCAAGCTCTGCTGTTTCCACATAGCACAGGCTGTTTGGGTTTGTGCTGGATAACAGCAAAATGTCCGCCTGAAAACAAACAAATAAAAAAACAATACAACGAGACAAACTGGTCAAGTCATCCAACATGCCTGTACAAAACTGTTAAATTTAAGCATTATAATGGACTGACTACAAACAAACGGGGTAAAATGGTTGTCAAATGGAATACAGGACCCTATACGGCATCTCATCTTTACACAGTACCTCTTCTAATGTAGCAAAATGCTTAACTAATCTTTACAAATTAAAAACTATATAAATCTTCCTACCACCTTTAAATTCAATCAGATCACAGAAACACTATTCTCAATGGTCTTTTGCAGAGGATCTCTCAGTGTATCTACACTTGACCTTTTTGAAATCGTCTATAATCTAATTATAGCATTATAAAATCAATATACTGTAGACCTTACCTATAGGTCAACAAAAGCTAAAAAATAACCCCAATACCAATGACAACGCTTTCTGTAAAAATTTAAAATTGCATAGCACGTCCTTGCTTACAAAATATCCAAACTAATTGTTGAGCATGTGGGAATACAGTTATATGTAACAGCACACCGACTACTTCTGGCAATCATAATCAATTACCATTTGCATCAATGTGAAACTAAAAACAATACTATGACAAATTATTACAGTATGAATAAAATAATGACATCCATCCATATCCATTTTATATAGCGCTTGTCCTCATTCAGTCCCCAGATTACCAGGAGCCTATCCCAGCCGACTTTTGGTACACCCTGGACCGGTTGCAGGGCAAATTATAGACAATCATTCAACACTCACATTCACACCTATGGGCAATTTGCACGTACCGGAATAAAATCATTTTTCTTCAGACGAACTACATCTCCAACCTCGATGTGTCTCCACTTTGACTCCTGAAATCTGAGCCAATGAATATAAAAACAGAATGTTGTTGCAATAGGTCAATAGAAAAAAACAAAAACATATTTTGATCTCAAATGGATGAAACTTAACATACATGAAATACATCTTTTTGAGAAAAATGACCCTGGTATTCTTAACAACTGAACCAAACGGAACTGATTACAGCAGGCTTTTTTTTAAAGATTAGTTTCTCGATTAAATATTCACCAAACATCAAAAAGTAAAATAGTTAATGGCAAGTTAAATTGAAAAATGTCTGACCTGCCATCGAGCAGGACCTCAGATTTCCTGTTATTAATCTCCTTGTCCATCCTGTGTCGAGCCTGGAAGGCAAAAGCAAGCAGAAGGGACCGTGAGTTAAACAGAGAATAAAATGGAATAAACAAATCTTCCAAGATTTTGAAAATATGAATCGAAAAAACAAGCACCCTTTATCTCCCTCAACAGAACATTTCTAAGGGTGTCATGGTTTTCAGACATCATCTGAAAATACTGAATGTCAAATAGTTGCTATCTAATCACAGATACATTATGTAAATGTTAAATTCTATATTGTTTCAGTTGGAACAGGATGAAAGTTGCTTTTCTTACAATATCATCCACCAGGTCTTTGATGGCAGGTTACTCCCAGAACCACAACCAGAGGAATCAGAGTGGTGTACCAAGGCAGAGTCGTAATAGTTGGAATACTCTAAGAAGACAAAAATATTTGTGATTTGTTGGTCGTTGGACTACATTTTAAAAATGAAATGCATGAATTGAAGCAGGAGATAATGTAAAGTTGTGGTGAAATGTTATACACACTCAAGATGAGCATAAATGGCATGCAACTGGATTGCTAATTATTACTTTGAACAACTCTCTGGGGCAGAAAATGTGTAATGCGTAAGCTTAAAACAATGGTGTACTGATAGATTCCGACCTGACTTTTAACAGCCATATCCAATTAATTACTAAAACTGCCTCCTACCATCTGAAGAACATATCCAGAGTGAAGGCTTGCATGTACCAAGCAGACCAGGAGAAGCTCATCCATGCTTTTATCTCAAGCAGACTTGACTATTCTAATAGTCCTCTGACTGGACTATCCCCAAAAGAGCATTAAACAACTGCAGCTCATTCAGAATGCTGCTGCTCGGGTTATGACCAGAACAAATAGCTGAGAGCATATTACTCCAATTCTAAAGTTGCTACACTGTCTCCCAGTTAGCTTTAGAATAGATTTTGAAGTTCTGCTACTGGTCTATAAATCACTAAATAGTTTACATCCTGGATACATGAAAGCAATGCTAATGGAATATAAACCCAGTAGGGCTCTGAGATCTACAGACTCAGGTCAAATAGTGGAGCACAGAGTCCAAAGCAAACATGGTGAAGCAGCATTTAGCTAGTATGCCCCACAGAAATGGAATAAGCTGCCAACATAAGTGATGTCAGCCCCAAGTGTGAAAGTTAAGTCCAGCTTAAACCCCCCCCCCCCATGCTTTTTAGAGCATTTCCACTTTTAAATGATATTCCTTACACTGTACGCCGTTTTAATTGTACTTTCCCCCCTCTTTGTTTTAAATGTTAAGCTGTTTTTCCCTTTGTTTTTAAATTATTTTGATCATGTGAAGCACATTGAGTTACCTTGTGTATAAAATGTGCTATTGAAATAAATGTGCTTTTCTTTATAGAACCCCAACTCTAATGAAGTTGGGACGTTGTGTTAAACAAATAAAAACAGAATACAATGATTTGCAAATCATGTTCAACCTATATTTAATTGAATACACTACAAACTGATAAACTTTATTGTTTTAGCAAACAATCATTAACTAATTCTATGGCTGCAACACGATCCAAAAAAGCTGGGAAAGGTGGCAAAAAAGACTGAGAAAGTTGAGGAATACTCATCAAACACCTGTTTGGAACATCCCACAGGTGAACAGGCTAATTGGGAACAGGTGGGTGCCATGATTGGGTATAAAAGAAGCTTCCTTGAATTGCTCAGTCATTCACAAGCAAAGATGGGGCGAGGTTCACCTTTTTGTGAACAAGTGCGAGAGAAAATAGTCGAACAGTTTAAGGACAATGTTCCTCAACGTACAATTACAAGGAATTTAGGGATTTCATCATCTACGGTCCATAATATCATCAAAAGGTTCAGACAATCTGGAGAAATCACTGCATGTAAGCGGCAAGGCCGAAAACCAACATTGAATGCCAGTGACCTTCGATCCCACAGGCGGCACTGCATCAAAAACCGACATCAATGTGTAAAGGATATCACCACATGGGCTCAGGAACATCTCAGAAAACCAATGTCAGTAAATAAAGTTCAGCGCTACATCTGTAAGTGCAACTTGAAACTACTATGCAAAGCAAAAGCCATTTATCAACAACAGCAAGAAAGGCCGCCGGCTTCTCTGGGCCCAAGCTCATCTAAGATGGAATGATGCAAAGTGGAAAAGTCCACATTTCACATTGTTTTGGGAAATTGTGGACGTCGTGTCCTCCAGGCCAAAGAGGAAAAGAACCATCCAGACTGTTATGGACGCAAAGTTCAAAAGCCAGCATCCGTGATGGTATGGGGCTGTGTTAGTGCCAATGGCATGGGTAACTTACACATCTGTGAAGGCACCATTAATGCTGAAAGGTTCATACAGATTTTGGAGAAACATATGCTGCCATCCAAGCAATGTCTTTTTCATGGACGCCCCTGATTGTTTCAGCAAGACAATGCCAAACCACATTCTGCACGTGTTCCAACAGCGTGGCTTCGTAGTAAAAGATTGCGGGTACTAGACTGGCCTGCCTGCAGTCCAGACCTGTCTGAATGAATGAAGCGTAAAATACGGAGACCCCGGACTGCTGAACAGCTGAAGCTGTACATCAAGCAAGAATGGGAAAGCATTCCACCTAGAAAACTTCAACAATTAGTGTCCTCAGTTCCCAAAGGTTTATTGAATGTTGTTAAAAGAAAAGGTGATGTAACACAGTGGTAAACGTGACCCTATCCCAGCTTTTTTGAACGTGTTGCAGGCATAAAATTCTAAGTTAATGATTATTTGCTAAGAACAATAAAGTTTATCAGTTTGAACATGAAATATCTTGTCTTTGTAGTGCATTCAATTTAATATAGGTTGAACATGATTTGCAAATCATTGTATTCTGTTTTTATTTTTGTTTAATCCAACTTCTTTGGAATTGGGGTTGTATTTACCGTAATTATGACACTATTTTATTGCTTGGGATATTTACCTGTAGGATAAGAAGAGCCAAGAAGTAGAGGTTGGCGACTCTCTTAAACTGCTCGTATAAGTTGAGGGGAAGGAATGTAAGGATGTTGTATTTGTATGTCTTGATGGCGTTCCCCTGAAACAACGGCGAATGTTGATGAGCATAAAGCCAGGAAGAGGAAATATCCAAAAGCATGCAACAGTGACAACATCAGGTTTTTTACGATCACGTTACAGTAAAAGACTTACAAGGTTTGAGGACTATAAACTAATTATAATGTGGAATACTTGAAAAATAATGGAGCTCTCTCTTTGTTTCACAATATATCGGCCAGATAAGATTCATGATTCATTGAATGTAGCACTTACAGAGTATCTGCTCTTCTTGATGCATAGGAATACTTTTTTATCAAATTCTGGCAGATGGTGGTAAGGTCGGTCATTGGCTTTCACCTTCCAGCCAATCTCTAAAGAGAAGAAAGAGTATCATCACAAAATGTCAGCTATTCCTGCTACCATATTTGTATAAGGTTGTTCAAAATGTGGAAATATAGAAAATAACTTAAACGTCATGAGTCTCATTTAGTTACTCGTAGTAACAATTAATCGAGCAATTGTACCCATCACACTTCAACACAACCACAATATTGAATAACAGTATTGAAAAGTATCTTGAAAATTTAGTTTATAATATATTTACTATTCTATTTTTTTACTATTATTACTTTTCCTGAAGGTGGTGTGTGAAACACTTTTGTTTTTATACTGAATTTTAAACATGACATAATAAAAAAAAAAAAACTGCAATCCGTAACTTTTTGTTTATTAAAAACAAATTTCACCCAAGCCACTACTAGAGGATACGACACAATGGTGATTAAGGCCGTCAACTCCTCGAACAGTATTTGATTTATTTTTTATTTATTTTCAGTATTTGATATTTTATATTTCGTCGCCCGGATGGATGGGATGGGATGGATAGGATGGTCTCTAGTGCCTCACCACTCGGTCTGGTTTCCACAGCGGGCTGCGGGGCTCCTGGCGTCTCCTCTTGTTCCTCGTCTGTGCTCACGTCCAGCTCATCATCTGTCTCATCATCACTGTAGGGCATGACCTCATCGTTGGGCCCCACAGACCCGTGGGTGCCCACGCGCATACTCATTATGACACCGCAGGTACTTCTGAGAAAGAAGAAATATTCCGATTTTAGAATCATTTACACTGATGTGCTCCCAGCAAGTAAAAGCACTAAACTGCAACAGGTAAACACTCAAAGTAGGTTAGGATTGGAAATACGTCAAGTGGGATAATGGGCATAGCTCACTGTTAAACTTAAGGATAACCTGTTTCGTCCATCTCCACAGATGTGAAATTGCATGAGCAAGACGTAACAAGTTGTTCCTTTAGAAAGAAAAGCTTACAAACATACTGCAGATGCTCATAGCTTTTACTGACTATTTGTTTGGGCTATGTTGCCACAGACGAGACAGAGTGTTAGTGATATGCCCTGCTCAACACCATAAACTACAATTGACACATGGGCGTCATAATTGAACTATGGAACTGAGGAAGAGGGCGGCCGATTTTCTTTTCAGGGCAAAATACCTGCATGTTTTATTGTATTCAGTGTGGCAACAGAGGTGGACAAAGGTGACTTGAAAATGCAAGGTATTTTTAAATCGAGCCCACGTCATCATCCAGTTGAACAACATCGCAAATGTGAGGACTAAACAACCCTTAAATACTCTTGTAGAAATATGTTATCACTAAAGACGCACACATCAACACTGATTCTTCCTTGAACGTGATTTGAAGAAAAAAACAAAAACAAAAAAAACACTAGAACCCAGTGGCATTGTTTTTATACATTGTCTACCTGCAGTGTCAAATAAATGTGATGATACAGTCAATTCAGACAATTGATGGATGGTACCATCAGAATATGCCCTACCTGGTGTGACAATGCAAAAAAAAATAATAATAAAAATAAAAAATAAAAAACTTGTAAAAACCTTGCTGTAAAATTATTAAGAGGTGTGAAGTAGCATTTTTTGGTGTTGTTTTGGGGGATATTTAAAGTTTAATTAAATTAACTTTAAATCTCCCCCTAAAATGAATTAGAAAATTGAAATGAAAATGAATTACCAGTAGTTTAACAGCATTGCTTGAGACAACATACTGATACAAAATAATTATTGAGAACATCCTAGACGAAAAACCACCTCAGCAGTAGCATCACCCCACTCAGAAAACAGGTTTGGTGGTATCTGGCTATGGGACGTAACTATGGCAACAATGACAGAGGGCGGGGTAAGGAGAGCATACCGTGATGACGACAATGAAACCTGAGAGTGGGGGGGTGGCTCAGCTCTTGCTCAGACAGGTAAGGTGAAGAGCAGAAAAATGAAACGTAGCACAAGGAGTGACACAGATAAGGTGCCACTCAGCAAACAACTAACGGCAGAAGGAATCAGTTGCCAGCTGACATGCATAAAATTTGGCACTATGAGACAATTTTGATAGAAACCAACAAAAGATACCAGTTAAAATACAAATGTGCAGCCAGATACATGTATAAATAGGCTTTATATTAGATCCCAATTATATTCTATCAATGATTCAATACTGATTGAATCATAGAACAGCACACAATAATAGTCAGTTTCCGCAATGGAGGCTCTCCATGGTATGCGTGGTTGTGGCTGCACGAGGCCTCTGGCCTGTGACAACTGAGACTAATGTAGCAGTGAGGGCGACGCAGACCATCTCTGTAACACCTGAGGGTCTTTTGTCAGTGTTTTAAATAAATAACGAGAAAACAAAAGACACAATGGTTACTTCTTTTTGGAAGTGCAACAGAAATCGACAACATTAATCCCACCACACCAGATCGCCTATTCTGAACTTTTCATCACTTGTCATGAGTGAAATTATTCTGGAACTTTGTAAGCAAGTAGAGACCTGCTCGCAAATAATATATACTGCACAGTTTCATTCCTATTGCTTACGCCATGATTGTCCCTACAGCTAGAGTTGTATGACGACTTACATTGTAAAGCAAAATTACTAATCAAATAAACACCAGTGACAGTGTTTCGGCTCTTCAAGTTTACACTTAAATACAATTTTCCAAACTTTCAAAGCCATTCTAAAAGAGTGACCAAGTGAGCAGCAATTCTGCTTTTTTTTTCTTGAGCGGTGATATCTTAGTTGATGGACAGCAACTAATAGCAGTGAATGACACTCATGCACTATATTTGTTTATTCGTCTCTCATCATATTAGCAGGCCACTGACTGATTCACAGAGGAGGACATAAAATGACTTACCCATTTGATTTTATATTCAGACAAGGGTAAAAAGAGAAAATCTGTGTCACATAAAAAATAAATTGTGGAGCGCCATATTTGTGTTAAAATGCCTGTCCGCAAGTTTGTATTTATTCATAATAGATGGACAGGAACTACAATTTCCATTCTGAGGCATGGGAACTGTTCCATAGTGACTCTAATGGTAAAAAAAAAAATAAAAAGAAAAGAAAATCAATTTCTCTTGCCACACCAAAATTTGTAGCAGAATGTAACAAATTTTAAATGTGCAATCCGTTCACAAATTTTCATGGAAACTGCAATTTATTTGCGTCAATGTGCCACTGAACTTGTCTTTGGACTTTTGTGCTTGGTGGAGGTTAAAAGTGATCAAAATGAAGTATAACTCCTGAAGGAACTTTCATTGTGCGACAAGAAAAATGACAACTTCTCGCATTGAATGGATCCCAACTTGATTATTCTGATTGTCTGACAAGACTATCTGCCTCTCATCCAAGCAGGTTTCATCAGTTCATGCAATAAAGGCAAGGTAGGACATCGCTAGCTTGAGTGTTGGTGTGGAAACCCAAGTATTAATCCTCTAAATAAGATGCACGCCCCAAAAAAAGTTTCACCCTTTTGGGATGCTAAACGACAGACACAGACACATTAAATAGATTTTAGAGGGGCCTCTGCCAGCCAATGACAGTCTTTTAGGTGGAATCACCCTCGTTAATAATCTATACAGTTCTTCGTTTATTTAATATCTTTCGGAGGGATGAAAGGACTGCATTATACTGTGTGTGGGAGACAGGTGGTGTTATACGTTTTCTCCACTGTTTAGAGATTGTTTCGCAACCTTTACATAGATGGCCTCACTCGCTCTTCTACAACTTAAACCACAGCAGTTACATGACAAAACAACTGTCAAGTAATGAAGTCAACAATCCGTCTTTGTCAATGAACGAGAAGTTCACAAAACAGAAAAGGTTTTCAAGTGGAAATGGGTTCAGACAGTCACAGGCGACATTTTAATATTTGTTTTCTTCATCCCCCTTATAAAAAAGTAACACACATTTTTGTCTATGAAATTGAAAATTGGTTACAGAAGTTGTTTTAAAAAAAAAAAAAATCCACTTTTATAAAGCACAACAATTGGAAAATGATCAATTTAGCCATCTAATTTTAGTAAATGACTATTGTGATTTGCTCATTTCAGTTAGGATGAATGTGGTCCCCCCCATCCCCCTAGGTAAGGTTTCATTGTATAAACCAAATACTGTTCAGTGTGCCTTTGCCAATTTGTCTATGTTTGAAAAATAGTTGTACCTTTGAAGTGATACAGTAGAGAAGGTGACCATTCCAGTCCATTGAGTGTTTGTGTCAAATGAAGGCTGTTGGCTTTGAGTCGAGTCATAATTGAGATTCTCTAGTTGTTCTCACAGCAGGAATCAAACTAATAAAATCCACTTAATGTCAGTCCACAGAGGCCTGATGCTGCCTGGTCTATGCATGGCACCAAGAAATTATTATGCGCTGCATGTTCATCTCAGCAAACAAAGAAAAGTCTATTTCCAGCGACAAACCTTATTGATCAGGTAGTCAAACTGTCATTTACTGACATTATAACACTATTAGCATAAGGGTTCAAACAGGACAAGTAGGAAAACAGTGTCTGAACATGTGAATAGCAATGTGGATTACAAATAAGAAATAGTCTTTTAAAAACTGTCAATTCATTAATGTTGACTTTAGATGGCAGAAAATAACAGTTAACTCCTGTTTAGATGATACAGCAGCCAAGTAGTGAAATCCATTTTGCCTTACTTCTGTGCATGATTGAGCAACAATTGATTCAACATAATTTACAGAACTCTTACCATTGATTAAGCACATCCCTTAAATTGACAGTTTAATTACTGCTTAAAATGTTGTGTTTGATGAATTGATTTCCCATTTTTGAGTGGGAATTGAATTATAAAACATTGAAGATTAATTTAGCTCGTCTCCATTCTAATTAATGATAAGGGATAAGATAAACAGTGGGGCAGCTTGGAAGACCTAGTCCACACTGTGTTAAGATACAACATCCTCCTCAACCAAAGTAGTAGTTCAACAATTGAAGATTGCAGCGTTCAAAGCATGTACTGTAAAGCCATTTTCGGCGTGTGCTGTGCTGTCTTAAGTGATTCTGATTGCTGATTACACTGTCATGTTGTGACCAACTTAGACTTCCGAAAAACAATGAAAATGAATAATTTTTTTTTTTTTTTTTAACTAACTCTGTTTTTAACTAACTAGGTTATTGAAAGATTTGTATTGGAAGGCACCACAGGCTAATAGAGACAGGCTAGTTGTAAGCCAACACAACAGTACTGGAGCATTGTAACATTACTAATACAGGAAATTAAATCAGAAAACAATGTAGAATTGGACCCTTACGCACCACCTTTTGCAGCTAGAACAACTTCAACACTTCTGGGAAGGCATTCTAAGTGCTGGAGAGTGCCTATGGGAACTTATGTCTATTCATCCTGAGGAACATTTGTGAGGTCACTGACATTAAACCTGAGAGAGGACCTGGTTTACCTGGTTCTCTTCTAGTCCACCCAAAAGTGTTTAATGGGCTTTTGAGATCAGGGTTCTTTGCAAATCCTTCCACAACAAACTCACAGAAACATGCCTTCAGGGATATTGCTTTGTGCACACGCAAAAAGGGCCTTCTCCAACTTGTTAACACAACATAGGCAGCATTTTTAAATAAAATAAAGAGTCAAAATTCTGGGGGAACTTGGGGTTCAGTTCTGATAGTTTACAGTGAACATCATCACCAAAATATTGCTCATATATTGTAGCTAGATAGCGAAGAAAGGGCCTCAGAGCCTATTTAAGTAATTGCACGTTCTGCTCAGAGTGGAAACTCCTCACTAATCACAGTTCAAGATTAATTAGAAATCACTACTTGAATTAAAGGATTTGAGGATTATTCTCAGGTAAACTGCCTAACTATATACAGTACTAATTAAATGCTACAAAAGGTTCAAATATTTTAAAGAGTAATTGGTTTCACTAGATTAGTTGTATCTAAACTAAATTTGGCCTTTTTTTTTTATACGAGTGCTGTGTTTCTAAATCAACAATTAGTTTAATTAGTTATTGTGGTTGCATTTTGCAGTGGTGTGCAACTTTACAGGGTCATACTTGAACTATTTTTACATTTTGCTAGTGTCAAGTACCTAAAGAAGGTAACCAAACTCATCAGAAATTCGATCCGCCTCAGTATGCTGCACCACTGCAACCTAATAATAATAATAAACACATTGTTGAATTCCAAAATTGTGCATTGGAATCTTTGATTTGGCATATATTATCAAATACGAGCATTTGCCCATGTGTGTGCTTTTATTGCAAGGAAAGCGTGCAACCAGTGTGGGGGAAAGAAAAAATATTTGGACTGTTTGGGAACAGTGTTGGAAAGCACATTTGTCTGGTGGCTTGACATGTGATAACAGATTTTGAACTTTTTGTTTAATTTTGGCTCAGTTACAACCCTTAAGCACACAGTTCCAGTTCTGATAGGGAGAATACATTTCAGATACAGTGGGACATAGATAAAAAACATTTTTTTAAAAACACACACATTATACTTTACTACTGACAAAAGATAAATATGTTGATGGAGGAAGAGAAGTCGCCAGGTGAGGCACTGACACTCCCTTGACGGTGTTTCAACAAACAAAAAACTCTTTAACACAAAACTGAAACGGACCAAGTAAAAATGTCTAAGATTATCTTAAACTGTACTTACAACGTGTTCTTTGCTGAAGGGTGGGAACAACTTGATAAAAATGGATGAATACTGTTCTCCGTGGGTGTCCGGCTGCTGTGTCACCGCACCATGTTTCTTCCTTCCTGCTTGTTCTGACACCACAGCACTGCGCCCTTCCTCCTCCAACCCCCCACCACCGTAGCCTCACCTGTCCGCCCCTCACTAAGCCACACGACCGGTTTAACACGTTCCACACTATAAACACTTGGCCCGTGGAAAGGAAGAGGAAAAAAATAAAAATATTTTTTTTAAAAAGCAGCGTTGCGTTCAGGGATTGCACGGGCAGCTTTCTCGGAATGAAGTGAAGTGAGTACTGGCCAGGTAGGTGACGAAGTGTATTAACCACGTCACGTGGTAGCCCGGACTTTATGAATTACTATTTCAAATTTCAAACCTCCATGTAAAATACGATTACACATGTACTATTTGAGCTGAAAAAAATATAGTTGTTGTTGTACAGTATGTTGTCAACCTTATCTTAATTTTGGCTTCATGGTCGTTGTGTAAAGTTTGCAAGTTAGCCAGCAACCATATGTTGTGTTCAGGATGTTACCATTTTCTAATTTAGGAAATTTGTATTATTGTTTGCACCTGGCGGTTCGGACCAAAAGAATATGTAAAGAATGTAATATACATATTAGAGAAATAATATAGAGCTCATTTCTTTCATGTGCCTTTTGCTTACATTTTATTTAATTTCACGTGTTGACTTATCTTAGTGTTGTGTATTATTCTTATGTATTGTATTTCTATTTTTAGTTAACTAAAAAAAAAATAATAATAAGCTAGTAATTTGTCTGTAGACTTGGTCGTTCATTTAAAAGAATGAATGAATGAATAAATACTCTTCTTATGACAGTAAAAATACAACCATACACTGGTGACGTGATGGCAAAAATAAAAGTACATATGCTTGTGTAAAAAAAGATTGGTAAAAGTAGTTTTAATTCAACTAATTTGCTTTTTTTTTTTTTTTAGTACAGATCTGAAATGTAGCTACCTAAGCACAAAGCTTAACTTTATTTCCAGAGCTCTTTAAAGACACAACCGTAGTTGTAACAAAGTGTTGTACATGATAAAGATCAAACATAAAACACATTCTATCCATACATTTTCATGAACCGCTTATATCCTCTTAAGGTCACTCTGGTGTGCTGGAGCCGTGACTTCGAACTTGAGGAGTCCGCCACACTGCTTGCCAGCCAATCACAGGGCACATGTACACAAAACACCATTCAAACTCACATTTCACACTTAGGGACAATTTAAAGTCCTCAATTAACTTAACATGCATGTTTTTGGAATGTGGGAGAAATCCGCAGAACACTGAGAAAACACACAATCACAGCACGAACATGCAAATTCATGCAGAATCTTTCAACGCCAAACTATTTATAAACTGTGAGGCAGATGTAAATACCAGTCATTCACTGTGCCCCCATTAAACACAATAAATAGTTTAAAATAATTAAAATTATGAAACCAAAAGAATACAAATTAAATAGTGTTTTCTAAATAAAATATGCAGTACTTCTTCAATACAAACTCCTGCTGCACCTCCCCTGTGACTTTACACCAAACCTATGTTGTAATAGTGGTCAGAGTAGGACCTGAAGAAGCATTCCCTTTACATTGGCATTTGTCATACAGGTGATCCAGCGAAACATACAGAATTCCAGAGTTTCTGGAGAAAATATGAAAAGAAAATTTGTTTTGTTTTGTCTGCGATTGGCTGGCGACCAGTTCAGGGTGTATGCCGCCTGTCGCCCGAAGATAGCTGGGATAAGCGGTATGGAAAATTAATGAATGTTTTGTTTTGTCAAATGTTAATTATATACATTAACCATTTTGATAACTTGGTACACAAAAAGCTACACACACACACACGCACACACACACACTCGGGGACTTGCACGCTGACACAACTCAGACAAGGTCAGGCTCTCTTGGACCCTCCACATCCTGGTCACCACCTTTTCCAGCTCTTTTTCCGAGGAAGGCGCTTTCGAACAATGCAGACTAAAACCAGCGGGCATTCTAACAACTTCTTCCCTCTTTCCATTAACTTCTTAAACAGTTGACTTTCAATTCCACTGTGACATGTAATGCCAATTTTGCACATTGGTGTTGTGACATTTAAAAAAAAATAAATAAAAAAATAAAAAATAAAAAAAACATCTTTTAACATTTTTTCCATGCTCATTCTTGCTGGTGCCTTATTTTGCATTAATTGCATAGCTGTACTAAATTTTTATTTTTTCATAGTGGCTGTTTGTTGTCATGCTAAAGTAGCTCCAACTATCCATCCATCCATTTTCTGTACCACTTATTCTCACTAGGGTCCCGGGCGTGCTGGAACCTATCCCAGCCCTATCTTCAGGCGAGAGGCGGGCTACACCCTGAACTGGTTGCCAGCCAATCACAGGACACATATCAAAAAACAACCATTTGCACTCACATTCACACTTATGGGCAATTTAGAGTTTTCAATTAACCTACCACGCATGTTTTTGGGATGTGGGAGGAAACCGGAGTGCCCGGAGAACACCTACGCAGCCACGGGGAGAACATGCAAACACCACACAGGCAGGGCCGAGATTTTAACCCCGGTCCTCAGAACTGTGAGGCAGATGTGCTAACCAGTCGTTCACCGCTCCAACTACAGGATACAAATTCTTTGTGTGTTTTAACATACCTGTACATGGCCAATAAAGATGATTCTGATTCTGATTAGACGGATAATTTCTGAACTCCAGAAGCCTGTAGTTTTTAGGCTGACACGAGCCACGAATCATCTTATGAGCCGTAGCCCGCAGCATCCACTCCTTAAGACCCTGGATGGGGAATATCTTGCTCTTCCAAATTTGTTACCGTCGCAGTTAATGCTGCCGGTTCACGTTGTCATGATCCATGCCCTGCAGTTCCTCTGTTGGAGGTTCGGTGGCACCTTGCGCCTTGTCTCTACCTCTCCCGCCCTCTTCGCCCCAGCAATCAGCATCACCTGGGCTGCACACCTGTCTTCAAGCAACACTGATTTCTGCCTGCATTTAAGCCTGCCTCACCCAGAACTCCAGCGCCAGACTATTTCACTATTGTTGGTGGTACACAGCTCTGCTCTCACGGCATCATCTCTTGTTGCTAATTGTTTCCGAACTATCTGCAGTGATACTTACCGTCATATGTGCTGTTCTGCTTCCAGGATTCCCTACCGTGTCACCAGCTTCGCTGCCGGGTCCAACCACGCCGTCACGTCCTGCCACCTGGCCCCGCCTACCGTCTCCTGACTCTTCCTTGTTCCCCGAGCCATCATCACGCCTTGGAAATACGGCTCAAAGATGAGCTCGCAGCCGGGGATGAGCCCACCTCTTTGGAGGAATTAATTTCAGTAGCTATTAAGATAGACAATCATCTCCAAGAAATAGAGAGAAGGGGGTTGAAACGTCCAGTTTGACACCGTCTGCAGGCACAGCACATCCAGCCAATCTGCGTCACACTGAACGTCCTTACCTCCCACCAGACTGGAGGAGCTGATGCAACTATGTAAAATGCGACTAAATCCCCTGAAACGTCAATGCCGATTAAACCAACAGTTATGTCTTTATTGTGGTCAGCCAGGTCACTTCATCGCCACTTGCACCCTCAAACCGAAAAGACAGTGCTCACCACAACCCAGGAGCGTCATGGTGAATCAAACCAACTCCTCTTCCAGCTCTCACTCCTGTATGAGCGTTCCCACGGGTATCCTTGGTTCCGATTTGTAATACCCTGGTGTCAGCGTCACCTTGAACAGTCTCTTTGTCAAGCCTGAGAAATGTGAATTCCACCTTTCCTTCGTGCACTTCCTGGGATACATCATCGCCAAGGGACAACTACAACCGGACCCAGCGAAAAATTCAAGCAGTCGTTGACTGGCCCATTCCCTCCACCCACAAAGAGCTGGGAGATTGAACAGGTGGTTAAGGAGGCTCAGAAGACTCACCCGGATCCCAAGACCGGACCTCCTAACCGGCTGTTCCAATTCTGCACACTTTGACGTCCTTCAGTGGGTCTACCACTCTAAACTCACCTGTCATCCCGGAATCACCCGCACCATCCATTTCATCCAGCAACACTTCTGGTAGCCCAGCCTGGCTAAAGACACCTGAGAGTTTGTCCTAGCGTGCTCCGTCTGTGCCCGAGGTAAAACTTCACATTGACCCCCAGCTGGTCTGCTGCGCCAGTTACCTATTCCAAGTCACCCCTGGTCCCACATTTCCCTGGACTTTGTTACTGGTCTACCCCCCCCCTGCAAAGGTAATTCCATCATTCTCACCCTCATGGATCATTTCTCCAAGTATGTCCATTATGTACCCCTTCCCAAGTTGTACTCTCTTTTTGAGACTGCTAAGCTGCTAGTCCTTCATGTTTTCAGACTTCACGGCATCCCTATTGACAGTGTCTCGGACCAAGGTCCTCAGTTCTCCTCCTAGGTCTGGAAGGAGTTCTGCAAGGCAGTGGGCGCAGCACCCAGCCTGTCTTCCGGCTATCACCCCCAATCCAACGGCCAGATGGAGTGGGAGAATCAAAGCTTGAAATCTGCTCTTCACTGTGTTGCTGCTCGCAATCCCGCCTCCTGGAGCATCTTTCTCCCATGGGTGGAATATGCCCACACCAGCTCTACCACAGGTATGTCTCCCTTCATGGCATGTTATGCTTTCCAACCTCCTCTGTTTAAGGAACAACAACATACGGTGGCGGTTCCCAGCATAAGCGAGAACCTTTTGATGAGTCAAAGCTGTCTGGAAGGATGTCAGGGCTGCTCTTATGCGTTCAGCCAAAAAGAATAAGCGGGTGGCAGATCTTCTTGGCTCTCCCGTGCCTGAATAAAAGGTGGGTCAAATGGTTTGGCTTTCTTCCTGTAATCTTCCCTCCAAACTGAATCCTATAAGCTCGCTCCATGCTTCATTGGTCCCTTTCCTATCAGTAAAATCATCAATGCTACCTCGGTACAGTTAAAACTTCCTCTATCATTTTCATTTCATGTTTCAATGCTTAAGCCGGTAAGGTTTCTGTTGAATGGGGGTCCATGCCCGTTCCAACCGTGCCATCAAGTCCTGCCACCTGCTCCCGCTACCGTCTCCTGACTGTTCCTTGTTCCCGCGAGCCACCAGCATGCCTCGGAAATACACACCTTGAGCTTCCTCCAAATAAACCATTTCCATCTACTCCTTCCACCTCCGCCTGCTTTTGGGTCCAGTCCTACATCAGACTATAACCAATTGTGACACACATTCCGCCATGTCACTGCTGTCGCAGTTTTTTTCTGCCTTAGAAGACCTCAATTAACTCAACTGCGGTTGACTTTACCTCTCTCTAGTTAAGTCGTTCTTACGGCATGTCGTCATCTGCAAAGGTTGAAAAAAGTAACAGGCCTATTTTGACGAAGTAAGGAGTTGAACATGCAGATATTTTCAAATGTAGGGAAAACAAATAAAAGGTTGTCAGAAAAATAAAGTACAGAGCTGAAAAATCTACTAAAGTACAGTAATGAAGTATCTGTACTTTACTTCCCACCACTGGTTGGACAATATAAAGCATGTAATTTGGTATTCCACTTTTTTTTTTTTTTTTTTTTTAAGTGAATGCGGTAAACTTGTATGGTGTTTTAAAATGTCATTTCAATCATATATGTGCTATAGTTACTGCAGTATGCATATTGTTAAAACCTGGATGAATATTACATAAAAAATTACCATATGCACATACCGGAAACTGCCATTGACTGTGTCGACTCTCAATTTAACATAACCTGCTATGGAACTCCATACCTTGGGCATGCATGACAGTCATCTAGTAGTCTTCACAGTACACACCACTTATACTGCAACAGTATTTTATAGACAGTACAACATGTACGCTTGCGATTGCTTGTATCCTAATGTGTTTTAATAGTGTTAGTTTAAATTTGTTTGAAGTGTGTGTGAGGTGTATAACTATACCCAAAAAAAAATTTTGTATGGCCTCTCTCTATATCACGGATTTTCACTTACAGCAGGTTGGTCTGGAACATATCCTTTGTGATAAATGGGGGTTCCCTTACTCTAATAATAAAACAATTTACATGACATAAAGTAATTCCAAAGTCAGCCTTTTTACTATAAATGTTGATACCTCACCAGAAAATATACTCGTAAAGTGTCTTATTGATTGGTTCCATCGTAATTTTCTTCGGAATTCAATTGACTGTATTGAACTTGCAGTTGAAGTTGCAGGCAAAACTGAACAAGGTCACAATCAAGCAGAAGTGAAAAATGTATTGAAATGTTCCTACTCCAATGCGTAAGATGGCGGTAATGATAATTCTTAACTATATGACTGCACTAAAACACAGACCACGCCTTTACCCACTGCTATTGGTCAATCAGAACGTCACATGTCGAATCACTTGCAGTGTCTGGAGTACAACGAATTTAGCTACTTTTGATGGAAAGCTAAAAACAAAACGAATATAATTTACATTATTTGAGTATAATAGTGTTCTTCCAAGAATATATCCAGAGTAACAAGGCCACGTTGCCTATATCGTCCTTCTGTAAGTCTACCATGGTCGGCGTTAAAGTGATCGGGAGTGATCCGGAATTTCTACCGGAGCTAGCGGCCGCCAGCTCCAGGCTTGCGGTGGTTAAGTTCACAATGGCCGGGTAAGACACACCTTGGAGGCCGTCCTACAACGATGTCTCATTACGCAGATTGTATAGTTAAGAGTAGTCATCATCAACTGTTTTGAAGAAATTCCATTAACGCTGTAGACCTGTACCTGAAAACAATAGCTTGTATTTGTAGGTTAGCATTATGCTAGCGTTAGCTTTTGTAGCTGAGTTGCTTACAATGACATAGCACTATTACATTGATTTGACGTTCTGGCATTGTAAAATGATATCCAAAGGTGGGGTGGCTGATATAATGTATATTGTAGAAATAAAGACTTGATCTTGCATCATCACTGATAAGGTATCTCGTATAAGAAATTGTTCGTTTTCTCTTGCCTCTTGTATATATTGTAGTTAGTCAGTTCAATCTAACTCAATTGTTGACAGAGTTATTATATTTTAATGATTAACTGTGGTTATATCGGTCAGGTACTCAAATCTGGAATATGACAGCTAAACCTTATTTAGGCTGGAACAAAATATAGCTCTGCTATTTGCAAGACAAAATATTTTGTTGTATTAAGTAAGGTTATAGTCCTTTAATTTAATAGTACATTCTGCTTGTCCCTCAGGTGCCGGCCGTGTGTCAGAATAGCTCCAGCGTTCAACATGTTGAGTAACAAGTATCCTCAGGTTGTCTTCCTTGAAGTTGATGTACATGTCTGTCCGGTCAGTCTGATCGCAAACACACCATGTGCGGGGGGGGGGGGGGGGAAATAAGAAAAACATATTGCATATTTGTAATTAATTTGTTTTAATAAAATGAAATGATTTGCAAATAATTGAAGGAGCTGAAGAAATGTGTTTTGAAAACAATGCATCTGTAAAACAGTTTTGCCTTCATCTCATCCAACCGTAATGGCTTTTCTTTTTTTTTTAAATCTGTGATGTTTATGCATGAAATAATTTAGTGTTTACTGTATTACTTTCGAATGTATTAGTTCAGTAAAGTTACTATTCTGTTAATTTGTTACCCACAAATTTAAGTAAAAGTAAATTTTTAAGGTGTACTGAAACCACTACGACAGTAAAGTCATTTTTGTTTGAGAGTACTAGATAAATGCAGTATCATAAAAGAGGCTGTTGTTTTTTCCCAGGTATCATACAAGTCATAGCCTTGTGGAAAGTGAGGACTAAACATTTCCTGCCTTGCATTACAAAGGACAGAAAGGAATGTTATAAAAGAGATGAATATGTAGATTAAACCAAACTTGCCATACTGTTATTGAGACCAAAAAAAAGTTTAGGAAAAACTGTTTGGATGTTCACGTGTTGTAGATTGTGCTTATGAAAGGCAATCATTTATCTCTATCTTCCCCAGGCAACAAAGGCAGCCAACAACATATCAGCCACACCGACATTCTTATTCTTCAGGAACCGGGATCGGCTGGACCAGTATCAAGGGGCAGACGCTGCAGGCCTGGAGGAGAAGATAAAGCAGTTCACAGAGAATGATCCAGGAAACAGCGAGGATTCTGACATTCCAAAGGGATATGTAAGTGGGCATCATTGTCATACATAGAAATGGTTGTTACAAAGTTGCAGGATTTATTGGAATGCAGGCATTTATTTTGACTATAAAATCAATCTGAAATACAGTACTCGATCTTGTTTCCAGATGGACCTTGTGCCTTTTGTAAACAAAGCCGGCTGCGAGTGCCTCAACGAGAGCGATGACTGTGGCTTTGACAACTGTTTAAATAAAGACTCCTCCTACCTGGAGTCAGACTGTGATGAACAGGTAATTTACATAACAACAAACAATAACCAAAGGAATAATTCCACATTGTCAGGATATTAACCAAAATCAGCCATCAATAAGCAACATTTTGTATTGGTTTGGCTATTAGGAATTTGTATCATAAACATAGCAGCTGTATATAGGTGCATCTCAACAAATTATCATTAAAAAAACTTAATTTCTGGAGTTCAATTTGAAAACTCGTAGATTCACGACAGAAAATAAACTTTTTTATTTTATTATTTTGACGATTTCAGTTTACAGCTAAGAAAAATCAAAATTTTTCCATCTTCAAGAAATTAGAATGTCTCATAAGAAACAGTCAAAAAGATTTTAATATGGCAAGGTTGTTGGAATTGGCCGTCTAAAAAGTATTTTCTTGTGTTGAATGAATCGGTATAATTTATGAAATGTCCTTGAAATGAAATTTCAATTCTGAAATACAATAACCTCTCCTACAGTATCCTAATTTATTGATAAGCACCTGTAGTTTTTAAAATGGTTCTGTTTACAGTGATATTGACAACATATTTTAACTACACAGTTTTAGATATTGACTGAAGATAGATGTAATAAAGCAGAAGCTTGTAATTGGTACCAGCGCTTATTCCATTGCAGCATGGACACAGCCGACTCAAACGTTCTCCTTGCCTAAATTGAGGCAGAGGTGGCACCATTGTGATCAATTACACATGTGCTTATGCTGTGCTCCCCCACTGGCTCAAACAATTACTTGTTTTTTTAATTGACGTGTATTTTATATTTCTTTGTTTTCCTTTCCTCAAATTATAAATTGTACTAAAATACAAAATGCGAGAGGCAGGAAATTTAAAGACACTATTCCATCCATTTTCTGAGCCGCTTCTCCTCACTAGGGTTGCGGGCGTGCTGGAGCCTATCCCAGCTGTCATCAGGCAGGAGGCGGGGTACACCCTGAACTGGTTGCCAGCCAATCGCAGGGCACATAGAAACAAACAATCATTTGCACTCACAGTCACGCCTACGGGCAATTTAGGGTCTCCAATTAATGCATGTTTTTGGGATGTGGGAGGAAACCGGAGTGCCCAGAGAAAACCCACGCAGGCACGGGGAGAACATGCAAACTCCACACAGGCGGGGCCGGGGATAGAACCCGGGTCCTCAGAACTGTGAGGCTGACGCTCTAACCAGTCGTCCACCGTGCCGCCTCAGACACTATTCCATTGTTTTTTTTTTTTTTTTTTGATTGTGTGGGAGCCGGGAGAATGAACTGGCTTCAAACTGCTACCTACACCCTGCCTCCTACAGACACGTTAGCATGTGTTAGCGTTAGCCACGGGACGTAACCTCAGAGTCCGTAGTTCACAAGGCTCTGTAAGCAAAGTCAGTGTTACTGTAATTTCTCGTGTATAATCCACATTCAGGATTTTCCTGTGCTGTTAGGCAAACACAATGCACACGAGTTGGTGTTGCCAGCAGGAGATCGATAGCATCGATACACACCGATTCACACACACACCGAAAACTTTAGAACTTCATTCGACAGAACACCGGCATGTTTACATACAACCGGTAGTGCTAGCAGTAGCTTGCTAGGCTACATAATGTTTTGTTGCCTGCATGCGAGTGGTATCGTATTAAAAGTACGTGAACAAGCAGTCCTTGAATTAAAGTCCTCTCCCGAGCAGCAGTGACCACCAGCGCACATTTTTTTTCCCATTTTGTTCTTATAATACACATGACGCGATCCATTGTTGTTGTTGTCGTCGCTGTGGTAATAAGTGTATCCGGTTGCGTTTGAGTTAAGATAAAGCCCAGTGTTCGTAAAAGACGGGATGCGGTGGTATCGGAATACAAGATTTTATTGCAGTAGTCTGACATAGTGCAGTCGTGAAAGACCAAATTTGTCTTGTAGTCTGATCCACGCATTGTGTTTTCTGTCCCAGACATGTTGTCTGTCCCACACCGCTGACTTTATTGGCTTTCAGATATTTACAATACTATGTCAAAAGACACGCGACAAGGCTAAAAATTAAACCAGCTTTTGGATTCAAATATACTGTGCACTATCTCAGCTGTCACCGGGCAGGAGGCGGGGGACACCCAGAACTGGTTGCCAGCCAATCGCAGGGCACATACAAACAAACAACCATTTGCACTCACATTCACACCTATGGGCAATTTAGAGTCTCCAATTAATGCATGTTTTGGGGATGTGGGAGGAAACTGGAGTGTCCGGAGAAAACCCACGCAGGCACGGGGAGAACATGCAAACTCCACACAGGCGGGGCCGGGGATTGAACCTGAGTCCTCAGAACTGTGAGGCTGATGCTCTAACCAGTCGCCACCGTGCTGCCACAACTGTGTTTACTCTTTTTAAATCATAGTAACAGAAACTACGCAAATGACCCTGATCAAAAGTTTACATACCCTTGAGATTTTGGCCTGATAACATGCACACAAGTTGACACAACTGGGTTTGAACGGCTACTAAAGGGAACCATCCACACCTGTGATCCGTCTGCTTGTAATCAGTGTATGTATAAAGGTTCAGTGAGTTTCTTGCACTGACATCTCTGGATTCTGAGTCATGGGGAAAAGCAAAAGAAATGTCAAAAGATCTGCGGGAAAGGGTAATTGAACTGTATAAAACAGGAAAAGGATATAAGAAGATATCCAAGGAATTGAGAATGCCAATCAGCAGTGTTCAAACTCTAATTAAGAAGTGGAAAATGAGAGATTCTGTTGAAACCAAACCATGATCAGGTTGACCAACAAAAATGTCTGCCACAACGGCCAAGAAAATTGCGAACAATGAACAAAACTTTCAGTGTTTGATTTGATTTCCCCCTGAAGAATATTTTTGTTCTGTGTGTGCTAAACTACTTCATTATTTTAAAAAATGGCTTTTATATATTCTTTGCAGTTGCTGATAACTATCGCCTTCAACCAGCCTGTAAAGCTCTTCTCCATGAAGCTGCAGTCCTCAGACTTTGGTGAGAATTTTTGCACTACTTCATTCAATCTGTTCATAAGACTGGTCCACATTTTTTTTTTTGGATAACTATTTGTCTTCTTTTCTGTTTCTCCTTTCTCTTTCCACCCATGCTACATGTTGCATCTCTTGTTCATGTACCAGCCCAAGCTCCTAAAGTGGTGAAGATATTTATCAATCTCCCGCGCTCTTTGGGTTTCGATGATGCGGAGCGAAATGAGGCCACCCAAACTCTGGAGCTGACAGAGGAAGACTACAAAGATGATGGAATCATTCCATTGCGCTACGTCAAGTTTCAGAATGTGCAGAGTGTAACGGTAAGGATCAGAACACTCTCAGTACTTCTATGCCATAATAAAGCTGCAGAGAGAATAAAGAAATACTTTTAAGGGGATTTTAAGATGCTGGGTCACATTTGCACCAATCTCTTGAAAAAGTATGTAAAAGGCACCAATTCTGTTCAACAGTAAACTTTTTGAGATGATTCACTTTTTATTTAGTCATTCTCAAGAAGGACTTTAAAGAGTTTATCTAGCTCATGAAATGGAAGAATTTTAGTTGAAGATATTAATATTCTAAATCTTTGGTGATAAATATTAGTAGCAGGACAACATGGTCTAAATTACATAACTCACTTTTTGTCCAAATTGAACTAAATTTAATGTTGATGTTGGGGTGGGGGGCCATGACAACCAAAGTCGGATTAACGGCTCGTGCATTGATGAAGACGGCAGCTAGCTAGCTGCAATAACTAATGTGAATTGTAGGACACATTGACCAACAACATTTCAAACGTACGTTACGGTAATATGCTTCAATTAGGCGCCAAACAGTATCAGGTCTTATCTTCCCTGATGTGCCGCACCCTGCTGCTGGGAAACCCCGTGAGCCTGTCTGCTTTGTGAGCAGCGGCTGGACGGGAGCTATCCCGAGTTCGTACTCTATGACAAATTGAAGCATTTTGGGTAGCGGGGGAAAAATTAAACCACTAACATTGGCAACACACAGCAGAATGAGAGCGTTCAACTTAACTTTTATGAGGCTGCTCTTTTGAAGTGGATGATTTTGATTTGCTAGCGTGGTTAACATATTTGCGTATTTAGCCATAGGTGAGGTGGCGAATGGGCAGCATGAACACTGAACCTATATATTCAACTGAATACAAAGACAAGATGTTTAACTCATTTAATGCCAGCCGTTTTTCAGAAATTGTGAGAGCCAGGTGCCATCCATGTTTGACAATTTTGATATGGTCGCAATCTCACCGCGGGCCTTCGAATGCTTGACGCGACCAGCGTTACACGCCGTTCGTTGTCATCGCATCATCTTTCTTTTTGGGGAAAAGAATGATGATGGTACATTATCCTTTTTGACGTTAGCAAAACTCTGTATTTAGAGTAAACTGTCTTTATTTAGCCATTGTTTTACGCTCTAACTGGCTCACCGTGTCTCTCTCTCTCGCTCTCAACCACGGCACTGTAGCGCTCCACTGTCAAATATAGTCAGTAATACAGTCAGATGGAGAGAGTCTTCCTCTCACGTGCTGACAAAATTCTGATCAAAGCTACTACTGCCTTCTGGTGTCGATTTAACATACTAAAATCCTTCCCAACAGCAGAGCAAATATTCACTTATTTTGAATTTGATGCCTGCAACATATTCCAAAAAAGTTGGGACAGGGGTATGTTAATCACGTGTTGAATCACCTTTCCTTTTAACAACATTCAATAAGCAAATGGGAACTACGAACACAAATGGTATGTTCACACTGCAGGTCAATTCCGATTTTTATCATATCAGCCCAGGTCTCTTTAATATGTGATATAAATCGAATGTGCAAGTTACTCATGCCATGGGCACTAACACACCCCCATACCATCACAGATACTGGCTTTTGAACTTTGCGCCGATAATAATCCGGTTTGTCCTTTTCCTCCTTGGTTCGGAGGGCACGACGTCCATGAGTTCCAAAAACAATTTGAAAAGTAGACTCGTCAGATCACAGACCACAATTTCATCAGTCCATCTCAGATGAGCTCTGGCCCAGATGAGCTTGAATCCGGAGAAGCCAGCGCCATTTCTGGGTGTTGTTGAGATATGGCTTTCGCTTTGCATGGTAGAGTCTCAACGTGCATTTGTAGATCCATCCATGCATTTTCTATACCGCTTATCCTCACTAGGTGTCGTGGGCGTGCTCGCGCCTATCTCAGATGACTCCGGGCAAGAGGCGGGTTACACCCTGAACTGGTCGCCAGCCACTTGCAGGGCACATATAAACAAACAACCATTTGGACTCTCATTCACACCTATGGACAATTTAGAGTATTCAATCAACCTACCATGCATGTTTTTGGGATGTGGGAGGAAACCAGAGTACCCGAAGAAATCCCACGCAGGTTCGGGGAGAACATGCAAAACCCGGGTTCTCGGAACACTGAGGCGGCTGTGCTAACCAGTCGTCGACCGTGCGGCCACATTTGTATATGTAGCGACAAATTGTGTTCATCTTTTCTTCGATTGCAACACGTCCTCTCCCTGCAGCTGAAAAACACCCCCACAGCATGATGCTGCCACCACCATGCTTCACTGTTAGGACTGTATTGGACAGGTGATGAGCAGTGCCTGTTTTGTTTTTTTCCACACATACCGCTTAGAATTAAGGCCAACAAGTTCCATCTTGGTCTCATCAGACCAGAGAATCTTATTTCTCACCATCTTGGAGTCCTTCAGGTGTTTGTTATCGAACTCCATGCAGGCTTTCATGTGTCTTTCATTGAGGAGAGTCTTCTGTTGGGCCACTCTGCCATAAAGCCCAGAGGGCTGCAGTGATGGTTGACTTTCTAGAACTCCCCCCCCCCCCCATCTCCCAACTGCATCTCTGGAGCTCAGCCACAGTGATCTTTGGTTTCTTCTTTACCTCTCTCACCAAGGCTCTTCTGATTGCTCAGTTGGCTGGACGGCCCGCTCTAGGAAGGGTTCTGGTCGTCCCACACGTCCTTAAGTGCAGCATAATTTTTTTTTTAACTTTGGACAGATCTGTGCCTTGCCACAATTCTGTCTCTCCGCTCTTCAGGCAGTTCCTTTGACCTCATGAGTCTCATTTGCCCTGATATGCACTGTGAGCTGTAAGGTCTTATATAGACAGGTGTGTGGATTTCCTAATCAAGTCCCATCAGTATAATCAAACACAGCTGGAATCCAATGAAGGTGTAGAACCATCTCAAGGATGATCAGAAGAAATGGACAGCACCCAAGTTAAAGAATAGTGTCACCGCAAAGGGTCTGAATATTTATGGCTGTGTGATATTTCAGTTTTTCTTTTTTAATATATCTGCAAAAATGTCAACAGTTCTGTTTTTTTTCTGTCAATATGGGGTGCTGTGTGTACATTGAGGGGAAAAAATAACTTAAATGATTTTAGCAAATGGCTGCAATATGACAGTGAAAATTTTAAGGGGGTCCGAATACTTTCTGTACCCACTGTATATTATTGAGAATGAAGAATATTCTTCCAGTCTGATGTATGATATTAAAACACTATAAATAAATTGTGGTTATATATATATATAATCTAATTTTTTCATTTCATAATATAGAACAGTATTGTTTGCCGCTTGTTGCCTCACAAAAACATATACTATAGTGCCTCACTTGGCTTAAAAATAAATAAATCAGTATCTTAGTTTTATGCTTTTGTTTCCTCATTCACTAGTTGTTCATCAAATCAAACCAAGGAGATGAAGAGACAACAAAAATAAACTACCTGACATTCATTGGTACTCCAGTACAGGCCACCAACATGAATGATTTCAAAAGGGTAAGAACCTACCAAAACAATCTAAGCATTTTTTGTTGTTGTACTAATAAATGGATGGTCTATTCGTGCAGGTTGTGGGAAAGAAAGGAGAGAGTCACTGAGTCGGGACAAATGGGGGAAAGAGGAGCTTGCAGATACATTGAAGGACTTTTCCCTTTGCCAAAGCTGCCACACTTCAAGCAGACATTGACACACACACAAACGCACACACTCCTGATTTAAAGGATTAGCAGTCTCTGGAGACTCTCAGTCTATAAATCATTTGTATTGTAATTCAAATTAAAATCCCTGTAAATAACAGTCCTTTTTCAAAGGCATGTGTGTCCTTTCTGATTTATGGCAACTCCTAGCTGTAGCAACATCATAATTGTTTTTAATGCAGATAAATAGTTCAAAAACAAATGTCCTTGTTTTTTACTGTTGTCTGCGATTCCTTCAATTAAACTCAAGTAAAAAATCTTGCACTACTTGCAGAAGGCAGAGAAGGTTATGTTAGTTCAGGGATCTCCAACAATAGCTGACACACCTGGTTTTAAGCAACTCACCAAAGAATCACAGAACATTGTATGCGCAAAAAGCTTCTTCTGTTTTCAAAACATTGAAGCCACAGACACTCTGCCTCTTTTTCAATACAATTTAAAATGCCACAAAAAGACAGATTCAGTGTTTGAGTTGAAAATGTAAACACTAGTAGCACTAGCTTTTATTTTGTCAATTTACAATCCCCTCCAAAAGTATTGGAACGCAAACATCAATTCCATTGTTTTGATGTGTACTGAAGACTTTTGGGTTTCAGATTAAAAGATGAATATGAGACAAAGGTTCAGAATTCCATCTTTTATTTCATGGTATTTACATCTAGATGTGTTAAACAACTCAGGACAGAGCACCTTTTGTTTGAAGCCACCCACTTTTCAAGTGAGCAAAAGTATTGGAACATGTGACTGATGGGTGTTTCTAGTTTATCTGGTGTTGCTTTTTAGTTTGATTGCTTAAACATCAAGACTACTTGTTTTTGGCTTTGGGTTTCACCTGTGAAAACTGCATTTGCTGTTAAGCAAACATTAATACCAGCCTCTATGGGAGATAAGCAAACCATTTAAAAGCTGAGAGAAGAGTGAAAACCGATCAGAGCTATTGCACAAACATTGGACATGGCCAATAGAACAATTTGGAATGTCCTGAAAAAGAGAAACTACTGGATTTCTGAGCAACGGACAACGAACAGGTCGGCCAAGGGTATCAACAGCAGTTGATGACAGAAACATTGTGAGAGCTTTGAAGAAACACCCAAAGACAACAGTCAGTGACATCACTGCCAACCTCCACAGGGCAGGAGTGAAGGTATCACAATCCACTGTTCGAAGAAGACTTCGAGAGAAGAAATATACTGGCCATACCACAAGATGTAATCAGCGAAAATAATCGGAAGGCCAGATTGGATTTTGCAAAGTAGTACACAGATAAGCCACAAAAGTTTTGGAACAAGGTTTTATGGACTGATGAGACCAAGATTAACCTCTCCCAAAGTGATGGAAAGGCCAAAGTATGGAGAAAAAAAAGGATCTACTTATGATCCAAAACACACAAGCTCATCTGTGAAGCATGGTGGAGGTACGGGCTCACTAGTCTTTATTGATGATGTAACTCATGATGGCAGCAGCAGAATAAATTCTGAAGTCTACAAAACTATTTTGTCTGGCAAGTTACAGAAAAATACATCTGAACTAATTTGGAGAAGCTTCATCATGCAACAAGACAATGACCCAAAACACACTGCCAACACAACAAAGGGCTTCATCAGGGGGGGAAAGTGGAAGAAGGTCTTAGACTGGCCAAGTCAATCACGGGACCTTAACCCAATAGAGCATGTGTTTTACCTCTTGAAGAGGAGACTAAAGGGAGAAACCCCCAGAAACAAACAAGAACTGAAAGAGGCTGCAGTAAAAGGCCTGGAAAAGCATTTCAAATGAAGAATGCAACAACCAAATAGATGTTGAGATACTAAATGATTCAGTCATGAAAATGAGGAAAAGCTAAATTTCTAATACAGCACTATAGCAGTGGTTCTAAAAATGTTTACACCAAAAGACCACCTAAAAAATACTCTGCTCTCCAAGTACCACCATAATGACCAACATTAAAATACTGTGACTTGTTATGTTTAAATCCATCCATTTTCTGAGCCGGTTCTCCTCACTAGCTTAACGAGCGTGCTGGAGCCTATCCCAGCTATCATCGGGCAGGAGGCGGGGTACACCCTGAACTGGTTGCCAGCCAATCGCAGGGCACATACAACCAAACAACCATTCGCACGCACATGCACACCTACGGGCAATTTAGAGTCTTCAATGAATGCATGTTTTTGGGATGTGGGAGGAAACCGGAGTGCCCGGAGAAAACCCACGCAGGCACGGGGAGAACATGCAAACTCCACACAGGCGGGCCCGGGGATTGAACCCGGGTCCTCAGAACTGTGAGGCTGACGCTCTAACGAGTCAGCCACTGTGCCGCCTATTATGTTTAAATGTTCATCAGAAATGAGGCAGAGGTTGTATTCCCAAGATATTAATTATTGTAAGCCACTGTAACATGGATATATAGGAAGCTATAGGAAAATTAAAAGTACTACTAAAATAATGATTTACAGTATTAAAAATATATTGCACACAAAAGTTGCACCCAAATTACTCAATAACTAGTAAATGTGAATCTTAAAGGTGGCGAAATGGGCAGCAAATCAACGAGCATGAGGTGAGTGGTGAAACAACTGTCATAGACATTTTTTTAAAATTAGGAAGTCATTGATTTTGTTGATGATTATTTTTTTTTGTTTTGTTTTCCAGTGTCATGACAATAGTGTTAACATTTTGAATTATCTACTACATATCCTGGGAAATATGTGTTTATTTTTATAGATCTTAAGAAAATGAATTGATTGTGAGTTTGTAATAAATAAATTGTGGCATGTATTAAATATATCCATATCAAGAAAACTTGTCTTGTTAATTCCAGCCCAGTTTAGTTTAGTTGCGTTGCATTGCCTTGTCATGTGACGTTATGTCAGACTGGGTAACAAGATGGCGCCCTCTCCTGGCAATCTCCTGACTTTCTTTTATACGGCTTTGGTGCAAGCCGTGTGCTTTTACTTTGACAAGAAACACCCGGATGTTATTGCGATGGGGGTCATCAACACTATGTCTCGTGATATGTCGACAGATCGTCGCCCAACGGATTGATTGAGCTACAAGCTCAAAACAAGCTGCGTATTTGTTTTTATTTATCACCGACTGAGATATTTTTGTTTACACTCAACACGAAGAAGATGCTCCAGTGAGCTGCCGTTTTTTGTGGTGCGTATCCACGACTTTAAGCGTGACATTTTTATCGTATGAGCTACTTTAGCATCCCGGAAGTCCCGACATTACAGTTGTTTGGCATTAGGTGACGCAAAGCGTCTTTGTAAGCGATCGGGTTTTGTTTGTCTAACGCGAAAGAAAAATACGGGGATAATGAAAATGCCATAATGTATAGTTTACGGAGTCACCCATGGCAGGTCGTTGAGTCATTCATACGCACTTGTACCTGAGCTGCACTTCATTGATCACTGCTGCACACGTAAACGATCCTCATCGTAAACGAATCGCTGACATTTCGGTTTAATTCGGGAAGATTCAACATTTCTTTCCCAGTCGGTAAATTAAATTCAGCCCTTCTAGTAACGTAACGTAACGGCTCTGCACAATTGAGATTGAACTAATCGTACGTCACTACAACACCGAAACAAAACATCTCAATTTAACGATATGCTGTGTGTCTCTTAAGTTCATTGCTGTACAGGTCTGCACAAATGACAAAATGATCAAAGTCCTTTGAGTGGTGTGCGTGGCTAGAGGGGAATACAGGAATGTTATATATGCTGCATGTAAACGTTTGAGCGTGATCGCAACTGTCAGCACACAGTTTTTGCATCTACGCTATTCTCCAAACAACCAAACGCGACTGTCAAGCTTTTGTTGGTGTACACCATCCCTTTATGTAATGAAATCAAGTTACCTTGGAGTAAAAACAGCATTGACATAACCCTCATGGGAATGTCATCAAGATGATGTCATCTTAATGTAAGAATTTAAAAAATTTTCATGGTAATGACAAGTTCCTTGACAATACAATCTTTGGATTTGCAAGTAATAGTCACAAATCTTTTCAAATGCTGTTACATAAGGCAATTGCCTGTACAGTGTTCAAATTATATGTTGGTCAACATACACTATATTGCCAAAAGTATTAGCTCACCTGTCTTGACTCACATATGATTTAAAGAGATATCCAATTCTAAATCCATATGGTTTCATATGATGTTGGTCGAGCCTTTGCAGCTATAACAGCTTCAACTGTTGTGGGAAGGCTTTCAACACGGAGGATGTCCAGGAGCATATTTGTGAGGTCACACACTGATGTTGGACGAGCAGGCCTGGCTTGAAATCACTTGAAATCAACTCAAAGGTCTTGAGGTTGACTCTGAGCAGGCCTGTCAGGTTCAGCTATACCAAATTCTCTCATCCATGTCTTTATGGGCCTTGCTTTGTGCACCGGTGTACAGACATGTTGGAACAGGAAGGGTTGATCCCCAAACTGTTTGACTGTCCAAAATCTCTTGGTATGCTGAAGCATTCAGGCTTCCTTTCACTGGAGCTTAGGGGCCTATATTTTGGACATTTCCAGCTTTGTGGGAACGGTTTGGTGAGGGCCCCTTCCTCCTCCAACATATCTGTGCACAAACCAAGGTTCATAAAGACACGGTTGAGAGAGTTTGATGGAGATGAACTTGACTGACCTGCACAATCCTGACCTCAACCCTACAGAACCCTTTTGGATTAATTAGAGCAGAGACTGAGAGCCAGGCCTTCTCGTCCGTCAGTGTGTAACCTCACAAATGTGCATCTGGAAAAATAGTCATAAATTCTCATAAACACACTGCTGAACTTTGTGGGAAGTCTTTCCAGAAGAGTTCAAGATGTTGCCAAGGGGGTACTGATGATGTCATATTAAACCCTATGGATTAAGAATGGGATATCACTTAAATTTATATCTGACAATGTTGGAACACAGTACTGTACAATGAAATAAGTGAATTTTTTTCGAGTGTTCACTCACACCTTTTTTTATTTCAACCCCAACCAGACAAATTAGCACAATGTCAGGGAACAATCTGGTTCTACCCATTGTTCTATGGGGCCGCACGGCTCCGACCCACTGTATCAGCAGCCTGTTGGTGATGGACGACTTCAGCACAATCATCACTGGCTGCCATGATGGACAAATCTGTCTTTGGGACATGACATCGGAGCTGCAGGTAGTGATGAGAGAGCATAAGTGTTGTTCATGGTTGTGTGTATCATTGGCATGGCAAATGGCTAATAGCAAAATGATATCAACATAGCCCAGGCACAATAGAAGCAGCGGGTTGACCTTTTCTGCTCGTGTAAAGAGTTTTGAAACCTGAAAACAAACAAAAATTATTGCGACATATCTATTCAGAAATGCAATTTTGGAGCTTCTGAATGATCTAAGGGCTGACTTGGGGCAAGTCACAAGGATCAGTTATACCATACCAGCTTGCAAAACCCCTTGTAAGTCTGCATTTCCTGTCTGGTTCTTTTCAGGCCACAGTGGCAGTTGTTGCTGGCCTCTCACAGCAGTTTTCTGGGTGTACCATCCCAAGTTTTAAATGCAATGTTACCCAGGATGGCCACATACATTACTAGACACTCAGGGCAAGTTAAATCATATAAAACATGGTTTTTATGTGTTTGCTGGCCTCCCTAAAATTGTCGGGTGATCCGAGTTCTTTTCTGTAATTCAATAATATATTTGCCTTTTCCACAAACTCTTCTAATTTCATCACCTCAAACTTCATTTTGCACTTGCAGGTCTCCCCTAAATGTTCTATGGTGAAAACCATCAGAGCTACCAAAAAGCGCAAAACCCTCTTTTAAATATGACAGTCTCCACCACTTTTACACCTAGTGCCAACAGTGTGCATATTCTGTTAGAGTGAGTGAACACACAATTTGGCGCCTTCTATTTGAGATCTTAGTCACTCATTTACAGTTGTTTCAGTGATGTGCCCAACTGACAGAAATGTATCGAAACGCCACATTGGAGGCTCTACTCTTCAAAAGCTGTAGATTTGCAAGCGGTCCTCCGCTGCATAGCCAGAACTTTGCTGACCCCAAAGGCATTGGGGTTTCGAGGGCCCATTCATCGCTGCTTGCAGCTTTAATTGTTTTTATGTTTACGTTCTCCCAGATTTGTCCCAGGGCCATGTTATTTGGTCACACAGCCTCTATCACCTGTCTGTCTAAAGCCAGCGCCTGCAGTGATAAACAGTACATTGTCAGCGCATCAGAGAGTGGGTGAGTATAGAGTACTATATTTTAAGTTCCATGATTCTGATTCTGATTCACACGGCGATATGAATAAATCCCCCCGCATTATGCATGTGCCTCTAGAATTGCTGTAAAACAACCACCAGCAAAAAATAGGCACATACATTTCATTCCCGTAAATATTGAATCAAATTTAAATAAATTCATTAATCTCTCAGCAACTTCGTGTGAAGGAGCATCATCACCACACACACACACACACACACACACACACACACACACACACACACAAACAAGTCATAACGTGACTTCTGGACAAAAAAAATACAAATAAAAGTAAATATGAATGGATGGACATAAAGGAAACAATACTGGGATTGTGAGGTGAATCATCTGAGTCTTATAGATGTGGCTACAAAAAACAATCCAATCTGGTTGTACTGAAGTAGATTTTTCAGGTATGTTTACTTTACTTGAATATTTATTTAGTACGACTTTTTACTTTTACTCCCTACATTTGAAAACAGATGTATGTACTTTATACTCATGACAAAATAGGATTGTTACTCTTTAAATTTTGTTTTTGCTTTTTTACCCCATCTTGATTAAGATCTTGGGGTTTCATAACAAAACAAAACAGGGACAGCAGCGACATGGAGGACTGTGAACTGTGAAACATTAGCAAAGACCAACATTATAAAATCTTTGTTAATGCTTCCCAGTTCACGTTCACAGATTCGGAGAAGCAAAATTTTTCCAACCCATGACCTTATTTAAGACAATTGTTTTTTTGTCAGCTCTATTAATTTTTTGTTGTAAATGTTTTATCTTGTGCCAGCCTTAAAAACATGACTTAAGGCATTAAAAAAATAAAAATAAATCTCCATCTAATCTGAAAAGCCACATACAAATTAGATGAACAATCCCCTCCAAAAGTATTGGAACGGCAAGGTCAAGCTCTTTTGTGGGTGCTCAGTCCTAGGTTGTTTAACACATTTAGATGTGAATACCATGAAATAAAAGCTGGAATTCTGAACTTTTGTCCCATATTCATCTTTTGATCTGAAACCCAAATGTCTTCAGTATACAACAGAAACAAAGGACTTGACCTCACCGTTCCAATACTTTTGGAGGGGACTGTATTTTTCAGTTGTAAACATTATCTAATACTTTATTTTTTTAAACTCAGTTTACAACATTAGCAAAACTATGGGAAGAGATTGTTTTGATAGCATGGAAGTGTACCCAATCATAGCTAGCTCTTAAACAACATGTGACATGTTTTTTTTCCTTCAATTTAAGCACGATGCAAGTCAATTAAAGAGGGAAACTATTTTGTGTGCAGTCCCACCCCCCCACCGTTGTGCAAAGTTATAAAAATGAGTAGTTTATATAATTTACAGTTAATATGTATTTTACTTCTTAATTTTGTACTTGTATAAATTTCAGTCTGTATTTTATTTTTTTAAAATTATTATTTAAGCACAGGGGTTGAATCAGTACTTTACATGAGTCTTTATTCACATTAGTATCTGTACTCATTCTCAAGTACACAATGGGCCTCATTCACTAATAAATTCGTAGAAATGTTATCACTCTGCGCACAAATATATACGCAAAGTTACCGTCAGATTTATGACACGTGTGTACACTGGTCAATTTTCTTCACACCCATGTTCGTATGTTAATGAATAACAATTCATTCTAAGGGCATTAAACTCCGCCCCTATTTCCTTTTTGAAAAGGAGAGTTTTTTTCCCCCCACAAGAGGTCGCTGAAAGACCAGCATCCGACATTAACTTGTCAGTGAAGAGAGGAAAAAAAGCTGCTTAGGGATATATTATTTTATTACACAACACCCCACCACGCACACCCAGCTTCCAAGACGCGGATGCGAAAGTTCTCTGTGAGTCCGTTGTCAACGCATTGTAGGTCACGAATCATCGGCTCGATGGTAGCAAATAAGCTACACTTCTTACCATGCTTCTTTGTATTGTTTGAGTTATCACGGATGGAGGGTGAGGAGTGGGTAGGCAAAGACGAAAAAGCATGAGGCCAATTGCTAAACTATTGTGTCATGAAGTCACAAAACACCGAAATAAGTGATTGAGTGATACAATACACTTGTCACATAGCTCTGGCTGGAATCGCGTTGTTGCAGAGTAACCAAGTTTGAACAACAAATTAACAAGCCAATTAATAGATATATAATATATATGGAGATATAAATGTAAAATAATTAACGGTGTCACAAGACGCCCCTTCAAACGGAAATTAATTAATATATCACTGGAAACGTCCTCTGACAGCTAGACTTTACACCGATCTGATCGGCTTGATCGGTATCAGCCGATAATTAATCATTTTATGCTGATCGGCTTCAATGTCATAATTCACCTACATTTTTTAGCCTTGTCGTGTGTCTTTTGAAGTAGTACTGTAAATATCTGACCGCCAATAAAGTGATTTAAAAAAAAATAAATAAATAAAAAACGTCGGCAGTGTGCGACAAACAACACGTCTGAGACAGACAACACGTAATGTGTGGGTCAGACTACAATACAAAGTTGTTCTTTCATGACTGCTCTTTGTCAAATCTTGTATTCCGATGCCACCGCATCACGTGTTTTACAATCACGGGGCTTTAGCTTGTCAACTCAAACGCGACTGGATACGCTCGTTACCATGGCGACGACAACACCAATGGATTGCGTCATGTGTATTATAAGAACAAAATGGGGGAAAATGTGTGCTGGTGGTCACTGGTGCTCGGGAGAGGACGTTCATTCAAGGATTGCTTGAGGTATGTTCACGTACTTTTAATATGATACGGCTCGCAAGCAGGCAACAAAATGTTACGTAGCCTAGCAAGCTAGTGCTAGCACTAACGGTTGTCCGTAAACACGCCGGCGTTATGTCGAATCATACTCTAAAGTTTCGGTGTGAGTGGAGTAGGTTCAAAACAGAATTAGTAAATGCAAATTTTGACGATACTTTGATTCAGACTGCAACTGCGTCCGCCATTACAAGGTTGATGCAATAAAAACAATAAAATAACAAATATTGAAGCCATAATTTAATAACTTTTACGATTATAGAGTCATGATTATCTTGTGCTATTGAATAGTATGCAGAATATTTTTTGTCGGATGACATAATATACTGCAATAACTGTCCTTTACTAATGTTCTTGACAAAATTCTGAAAATATGGAAATTCAGACATCCATCCATCCATCAATTGTCAACACCGCTTATCCTGGTTAGAGTCACGGGGTGCTGGAGCCTATCCCAGCTGACTTTGGGCGAAAGGCGGACTACACCCTGAACTGGTCGCCAGTCAGTCACAGGGCACATACAGACACGGACAACCATTCACACTCCCATTCACACCGTCACTGAGTGGGAACTGATCCCACGCTTCCCGCACCAAAGTCAGGTGAGTGGACCACTACACCATCAGTGACTCCGAAATTCAGACAAATTTGGATAAATTGTACTGGGAGTGAATTTCTATAGCTTGGCAGCTCTGTACAAGGCATATATGTCGACCAGAGTGCGTCATAATTGGCGCCAGCATCTTTGTGTGTATGTCTGTAAGTGAGTTTGCAGTTTGCATGACATCTGCACATGCAAAATCACTGAAAAATATGAGTGCGAATGGTTGTTTGTTTATATGTGCCCTATGATTGGCTGGCGACCGGTTCAGGTTGTACCCCGCCTTTCGCCCAAAGACAGCTGGGATAGCGACCCAAGTGAGGATGAGCGGCCCGGAAAATGGAAGGATGGAAGGAAGATTATCGCAGGGATTAGAAAGAATACTGAAGCCTTGGAAAAACTAGGAAATGCGTCCGGTCTGATCGTACTTCCTCGTTGCGTAAAAACGTCAGCAGCGCACGCAGGCGAGTGACACAAAAATGCACAAATCCTAACTGTACAACGCAACACTTGAATGGGTGAGGATAAGTGATAAAGTGTTCTTTTATTTGGTGTTTAAGACAGTCAACCCATTAGCAAATTTCTGTTTTTTGCGATATTATTACCAAAGTTGTTACCATTGTTTTTATGAATGACTAGAGTTCCAATATGTTGTGTATCATGGGTAAAATATGTTTGACATATTTACGATGGCTGATCCTGCATTATTTGTGCGTAAGCATGGCCTGAGGATGTTCTAAATTGGTTTGCAGAGTATGAACAAGTACGAGCATATTGATAAATCATCGGTTTGTGCGTCAAACGCACGTATGCATGATCTAAGCACAAATCTGGGCGTATGCACAATGAGTGAATGAGGCCCAAGGTGAATACGTTTGCCACCTCTACTAATTTGTGATCTTTTTCTACTGGTTAGTACAAGAAAGTATTTTAGTTCATACAGTGAAGTGTTCTTAATATTTTGCAGACATTTAGGTCATAGATGGCAAATCAACAATAAAGGAGAACACATTGGCGAGTGCCTTAGTTGCATTCAGAAATCTTGCCAGTCTTAATTTTTTTGTGTATAATCACTTTTTTTGTGTGTCTCCAGGGAGATGTGTTTATGGGATGTAAATGATGGTCGCTGTATTGAATTTACCAAACTGGCTTGCGCTCACACTGGCATACAGGTAAATGAATTGATAATGTCCATTTTATATTGTTTATTTGCAAATAGAAATGTATTCATACTTAAGTCTCTTTCTAACATTTAAAAATAGATTGTCATATAATGTACCATGGAAGACACTTGTGTTGAAATGACTGGCAAGCATTAATTTGATTGAACTAATTCTGTTGCCAGCTTTCATCACCTTTTGAATCTGGTTTCACCGTTTGTTTTCCCGTGTGATTCTATAGTTCTATCAGTTCACTATTGGCACTCAGCGAGAAGGTCGTCTGCTCTGTAATGGCCATTACCCTGAGATTCTTGTGGTAGATGCCACCAGTCTGGAGGTGCTATACTCGCTGGTGTCCAAAATCTCCCCTGACTGGATCAGTTCCATGAGCATTATCCGATCACACCGCACACAAGGTTTAACTCCTAATTATCTTTTTTTTCCCTAATGTAATGTTCTGGGCAAACTTGCAATGGGTCTATACTTTTTGTTTACTCATTCTGTGTTGCAAGACTTTGCACATTAGGCATGCAAATTATTGTTTAGGATTGTTAGACTTCCTTGAACTACACTGTCCAATATTTGTAATTGGTCATCTTGTACAAATGCCCTCAGTGACGTTTACTTGGATAGACTGAAATCCGGACTGCTTGTGATGAATTAAGGCTGCACGATTATGGCCAAAATAATAATACTGATTATTTTGATCAATATTGTGATCATGTTTATTAATCACGATTAGTCCCCATGTTAGGGAAAAATCTTTATTTTTAATGCAGTACTTTTCAAAAAACAATATTTAACAGTTTTCTTTGCAAAATTCATCTTTAAATAATAATGAATGATAAAATATAACAAAAGAAATGCACCAAAAAATGTCTCATTTACCAAGGGCTAACAGAATAAATATGCTATTAAAAAGTGCCGTCACGAATTGCAACTTAATGGAAGCAAATACAGTTAATGCATAAAAGGCAATAACATTGGTCTGTAATCGAGAAGTTTTAATTTGAAAATACCCGTCAATATAGTGAATTGTCAAGGACAGTTAAGTCTCTGTTGTTCTGCTTGATGATTGGTAAGTCGGTCACAGTCACAAATTGCAAAGAACTTGACAGTTGTGATTTCCCTCTCTATTTCCTCCCGTGTTTTTCTTTTCCCACTGCTGGTCAGGCCAGCCGAAAAGTTGAAGTCAAGGTAGCTGCTACAACGATTAATAGTGTCTTACCGTGACACACAGCCTCTCCGTCAACGTGCTGAGAGGGCTAACTTCAAAATAAAAGCTTCATGTATTACTTCATTGGACATCAATGCCATTTTTGGCCTTTATCTTGAAGTTGGCCCTGTAGCACGTTGGCTGTGCTCAATGACGCTTTAGACATTTTCGCCCCCTGGTGGCTAGCTGACTTGGTTGCGGGCACTGCAGCATATGAAGCACTTGTCATAATTATGCAGTCGTGTCTGCATTTTAAATGTCAAAAAATCACAGATGATCAGGCTCATTTAATTGTAGCAGCTAAAATTGCAATCACAACTAAAATTGAATTAAAATAAAATCGTGATTGAAAATTGTGTATCCGTATTATGAATGGTCTTTTAATGTCCTGGAAACTCAAATTAATTTGCACAACAGTAGGGCTAACTAACACTACACACATCAGCTATTTCATTATCGGGATCCAAGCATACATTATGACTGGAGTCTTTTTCTGCAGAGGACACAGTCGTGGCAGTGTCAGTGACAGGCATTTTAAAAGTCTGGATGATCACAGCAGAGGTCAACAGGATGCAGGTAGTAGTGATTGGTCATTCAGAAAAAGAGAACATCTTTATTTCTTTTATCCACAAGCGTATGATGATAAATACAGTATGTTAATGAAAAGAAAAACATCCCCTCAGGACCTGGACCCGGTGTTTGAAGAGGAGTCCAAACCCATCTACTGTCAGGGCTGTCAGAGTATTTCGTTCTGTACTTTCACTCAGAGCAGCCTGCTGGTTGTCTGCTCCAAGTTCTGGAGGGTAAGAGCTGATCTTCTAACTAAGTACTGATCATAGTAGTTGCAGATTAGTGCAGCACAGCTCCACTTTGCCTTTAAATTGAATCCCAAATATGTTTGTGTCTGTTAGGTTTTTGATGCAGTTGACTATTCACTGCTCTGCTCCGTGCCCAGTGACAATGACAAGGCCTGGGCTGGGGGAGAGTTCATTGCAGCAGACAAAGTCATCATCTGGACTGAAGATGGCTGCAGTTACATCTACAACCTACCAGCCAGGTATAGTTCCAAGTAACCAAACTCCATCATCATTACCATCATCAACATAGCCCAACAAAAGCCATATGAGATCATTATAGACCAACAATATTCAGAATCAGATATTATTTATTTATTTATAATTTGTTTTAATTATTTTTTTTATATGATCTGTTTCCCAGCTGTCTACCTGCTAGTGTACATTTCCGAAGTGATGTGGGCAAAAAAGAAGGCTCAATACCGCCATTGATCTACAGCCTAGAGAATCTAACAGACAAACAGGTCAGTTACGAAGGTATTGTTTCATACCTGCTAAAGGTTAAACCACATCCCAATAGACGATGATTATTATGGCTTTTAAGTGCCCATGTATAGAAATTGTATTGAAAAGATCTCTGCTGCAAAGGAACATACTGGTTATTACTAGTTTCAATCAGTTATTAACTCCAGACATGTAAATCTACAGTTACAAATTATGCATACAGAACTTAAGGTTAAAAGGTCCGATATAACCGATGGTCCGTTATGATAGAGCACTTTTTTTTTTTTTTTTGCCCATATGCACCCATATTACTATACAGTACAAACTTGTTTTGCAGGTTTTTTTGTGGCCTAAAACAGCCAGTACAGTACAAAGTACTATATAAATAAATATGAAAAAAAGATTCAAAATGTTTGAAAGTAAGTATCCAAACGTACCACGCCAATATGCTTGTTCATGGTGACGTTGACGTATAGTACTTACCATAGGCCAGTCGCTTTCATGAGCTGCGAGGAATTAGTGTGCTTCCTAGTTCGAAATGTGTTGCAAAAGGCGAACGGCTTGACAAAAATGTTTTACTGTACCAAAAATAGTGTGTTCCAGACTCCACAGACTTGTTTTGTATTCCTCACGAGTTAACACTGCTGCCATGTATCTCTCTCTCTCTCACTCTCTCTCGCTCTCTCTCGCTCGCTCCCTCCCACTCTCTCTCTTGGACTCTTTTTCTTTATTTTTTCTTTATTTAATTCTTTATTCTTCCTTTCTTGCTTTTCATTTCCCGTACCGCTTATCCTCACTAGGGTTGCGGGTGTGCTGGAGCCTATCCCAGCTGACTCCGGTCCGGGCGTGAGGCGGGGTACACCCTGAACTGGTCGGCAGCAAATCGCAGGGCACATATAATCAAACAACCATTTGCACTCACATTCACACCTTCGGGCAATTTAGAGTCTTCAATTAACCTATTATGCATGGTTTGGGGATTTGGGATGAAACCGGAGTACTGGGAGAAAACACACGCGGGCACGGGGAGAACTCCACACACACCGTGCCCAGCAGCAGCGACGCATCCTTAAATGAGATAGAGGCAGAAACCATAGTTTCCATGGAATTAGTTTCAATTAATGAGAGATGTTTTAAAGCTGACGTCGACTTGAGGTTCCTATCGTAATGTAACTTGAGTGGTATATACTGTATATCTATCTATGTCATGCCAGAAATTATTATTATTATTTTTTTTTTTTGGAATGGCTGTGCATAATAATAATTTGAAGCATTGTATTCTGAGTAATTTTGTACAGAATAAGACTTTATGGTCGTTTTGTGCAATAAAATCCACATATTTTAGAAAATTAAGAAATTAGAAATAATAATTGTTGATCAAAACATGCATTCGCTGTAAATTGCATTGACAAACAGAAACAGAATATGCTTAATAATTTGGTACACAATGTAAATCAAGTATAATACTCTATATACCTGTATAAATCAAAGTGATGGTCAGTCATATGGTAAAATATATTGGGATAGAAAAACTTATAGTATGCTCATAAGATGGAAAATGTCTCAAGGGCCCACAGACTTGTATCTCAGCAGACCAAAATGTTGTTCAAATAACTAAATACGAGGTGTATCGTCTGATTAGTTATGGGCTCAGCTTCCTTAACCTTTGCATGTGTCAATAATGTGGTTTGGAGCACCAGGTTACACAGGGCCTCAGAAGTCTCCTCCACCTTCTGCCACTTTCTAGCTCCTGATTTGTCCTCCTGTGACTCGCCTCTTCTTTGGTCGACGGGAGCCCTTCTATAAGCTACTGATCCAGGGAGACTCTGCAGGCCGACTGTCTCTCTGGAGCATGCCAGACTCCTCGCCTCCACGCCCGCTGACCACTCCGGCAGGTCAGGATAAATGAGTTGTCAAAATTCCACAACATTAAAAGGGAGGTCGGCCAGCAAAATGAACTCCATCAGCTTCCACGTGCCAACTCTGACTTTCCCACTGCCCCGGCGATATGGACAGGTGTTGTCCAGCGTTGTTTGCGTTAGCGTCTGTTTGGTTGTTAGATTTTCCTTTTCCATACTGCGTTGTTTGAACGCAGCATACTCCTCCTTGTGTACATTCTTCAGGGGTCTGATCAATTTTGTTGTATTGAAGCATTTAGAGGACATTCCACCACGAGGTTCTTCAGTTTTGCACAGATTGCAAATGGCTTTCGTATTGTCTGTCTCAAGACACCGCAAAAAAGTCCCACACCTCCGACATGTTTTTTCACCAAGATTAAAAACAGAACTTTATTGGCCGTCCGTTATTGACAGTACTACGTCACAAGACGTGCGAAGGCTAAAAATATACTGGCTTTTGGATTCAAACAAAGACGACTGCGCCGCGGAGTAAAGTGATATCCAACTCTCACTGGGGCGGTTCCCAGCTGAGTGTGAAGCAGCTGTGATGAGAATCAGCACCTCCAAATCTGAGTTCATGGTCCTCAGTCGGAAAAGGGTGGAGTGCCCTCTCTGGGTCGGGGATGAGAGTTAAAGTATCTTGGGGTCTTGTTCACGAGTGAGGGAAGAATGGACCGGGAGATCGACAGGCGGATCGGTGCAGCATCTGCAGTGATGCGGACTTTGTATCGGTCCCTTATGGTGAAGAAGGAGCTCAGCCGAAAGGCGTAGCTCTCAATTTACCGGTCGATCTACGTTCCTACCCTCACCTGTGGTCAAGAGCTGTGGGTCGTGATCCCGGATATAAGCGACCGAAATTAGTTTCCTCCGCAGGGTGTCCGGGGTCGCTCTTAGAGCTAGGGTGAGAAGCTCAGTCATCCGGTAGGGGCTCAGAGGAGAGCCGCTGCTCCTCCGCATTGAGAGGAGCCAGGATACCTCCTGGACGCCTCCCCGGTGAGGTGTTCCGGGCACGTCCCACCGGGAGGAGACCCCGGGGACGACCAAGGACACGCTGGAGAGACTACATCTCTTGGTTGGCCTGGGAACGCCTCAGGATATCCCCGTAAGAGCTAGAGGAAGTGCTTGGGGTGGGAAGTTTGGGCTTCCCTGGTAAAGCTACTGCCCCCGCAGCCTGATCTCGGATAAGCGGAAGAAAATGGATGGATGGATTATTTTGTGGACCCCCAAGTTATGGCTCATGGACCCCAGTTTGAGAACCACTGCTTTATGCAACTGTATTAGCCAACTGAGATTATCGAAACTCACAATGTATATCTCCCCCTTCTCTAGAACTGCAGGTCTCATCCACCATCAGCCTCCAAGAAGCTTTTGATAAATTGATTCCTGTCTCTTCTGGTATCATTGACCAGCTCAGCATCCTGCCTAGCAAAGAGGAACCCATTAAGGTTGAAGTTAATGCAAGCATACTTTTTATTTATTTTATTTATTTTTTTTTATATACAGTCGTTTTACGTTTTAATATCCACTGGAATATAATTACGTTGCCTTCCATTAAAATGCTCATGTTTTCCTTCTTCAGGTGACGGCTAGTGTGTACATCCCCTCCCAGGGTCGACTAGTGTGTGGAAGAGAAGATGGCAGCATTATTTTGGTTCCTGCTACTCAGACTGCCATTGTTCAGTTGCTACAGGGAGAACACATGCTTAGAAGAGGTGAGAAGCAAGAGAGATAATTGGGAGCCTTTTTAGACTGCTCACACTTGACTTGAATGACACTGGGTTGATTGCAAACCTCTGCCAAGGACAATCACTACTAATTTGGAACTTCATAGATGCCCAGCTGGGTTTTCTCCGGGCACCCCAGTTTCCTCCCACATCCCAAAAACATGCGTGGTAGGTTGATTGAAGACTCTAAATTGCCCGTAGGTATGAATGTGAGTGTGAATGGTTGTATGTTTCTATGTGCCCTGCGATTGGCTGGCGACCGGTTCAGGGTGTACCCCGCCTCCCGCCCGAAGATAGCTGGGATAGGCTCCAGCAGCCCGCAACCCTAGTGAGGATAAGCTATAAAGGAAATGGATGGATGGATGGATAGAAGCTCAGCTCCTGCATATGTCTGTATTTTGTCTTTAGGAAATTCTTCCTTGGTCCATGTCCTACCCATCCTCCCCACATTCTGTGGCAATCCTTAGTTTTCAGGTAATTGTGTTAAGCCTAACCATAACAAAAGCATTGATTATAACATAATATTCTTGGCAGATGTAGTAGCAGTTTTTCTTCATTAACTCCTCTCAAATCTAAGGTCTCTATTAGGAAAGGCAACAATTCTACCTTTCTAAACTTTGTTTACACATTCTCTGCAGGATGGCCACCCCACCGTACACTCCGAGGTCATAGGAATAAGGTGACATGTGTCCTGTATCCGTACCAGATATCTCCTCGCTACGACCAGCGCTCTTTGGTGTCAGGAGGGGTAGACTTCTCTGTCATTGTGTGGGACATTTTCACTGGAGAGATGAAGCACATTTTCTGTGTCCATGGAGGCGAGATTACTCAGCTCATTGTCCCACCAGAAAACTGCAGTGTGAGTCCTTCAGTTAATTTTTTGTTCCATAAGATACAGACCCATGCTTTTCAGTCTCCCCATGATAATATAGAAAATAAATTGTCTTTAAAGTGCTTAATATTTTAAGGTTTCTTACTGCTTTATCCCCCATATTTCTGTTTGACTTTATAATTAATGAATGGTCTTTTGAGGGTCATTGTTAATATAGTGGTTCAACTACTGACTTTCATGCAGCTGCCACTGGTTCAGTTTCTGCTCATAACCCATGTAAAAGGGCCACGAATCAAACCCATGCTGTCTACAAAAAAGGCAGCAGCATATACCACTACCAGTGTAGTCTTAAACAGGAAAGTGGTGTTTGACATACTTGGCAAATAAAGAGGATTCTGATTCTGAAAAAAAGGATCTTGTCCACAGTCCGACGTTAAGCCTTTTTGAGTGGTGGCCCTGTCGGGTCACCATGAGCCAAGTTGTGGTGGCCCTGTCAGAACTTGTGCTGGCCCCATTTATTCCAGATATAATACCTTGTTTTTGTGATTTTGCATTTAAACCACTTTAAGAAATTATTATTACAATTGCATTCATGGCAATGACTCTGAACGAACCTCACTAAAATCAAGGCATTGTAATTGCAAAAATTAATAATAATGCTGAAAAGATTAAATCAATTAAAAAATTGAAATATTTACTTAGCACTAACATTCCAAAAACGTAACTTCAAATATAACGTAAAAGAACAACCAGAAAATAAATTAGTAAGAAGTACAAGAATAATATATTAAAATAATAGAAATTGGAAATAATAGAAAACCGAAGAAAAATGAATACATTCATGGCCAAAATTGTCCCAACTGACCTAAAACAGGAAAAGTTTGGTCTGATTTCATGTCACAGTCAGGAAAAAGCACGTCTTTTTATACAGTCAAAGACTGAACCTAAAACAGGAGAAGTTTGATCTGATTTCATGTCACAGTCAGGAAAAAGCATGTCTTTTTATACATTCAAAGACTGTATCTGTTGCTCCTGCTGTGTGCGCCTTGGCCTCTTAGGGGCAGTGTTTTCCAATGCATGAATTGAGCTACTCATTTACTGTAAGCTAAGAAAGAGTAGAAGAAGAAAGTCATAACATAATGTTAATACACTCGTTTTTCACAGATTAGGAAGAATATATGCCTGTGAGATTTGTTATATTACCCGCCTATACGTCTTACTACGGCATTTTTGTGAATATTTGTTATTTGAACGTAAATCCCTCCAGTGACCAAATGCTCATATTAGCTAGCCTGTCAGTAGGGTTTTCCATTGACTGTTAATTAATGAATCTGGTAATTTTTATAACAATATATATATTTTTTGTGCGCTTAGTTTAACAGTAAACTCCAATTAGGGTGTTAATAAACATTTTAAAGCATGCTCAGTGATGGCAGATTAACATTTTACAGGCTGCAAAATATGAGCTGGTGTATGAGGCTCCCGGCGTTAGCTTCAGTTATCGTCTTGAGGCTCACCCAAATTTGTGCACGCTTATCCAGTCAGACGGTGCTGGTCGCAGTTTATCCTTGTCATCCCATCATCCTGTCTTGGATGGGATGTTTCAGCGATAAAAATAATTTCAGACTGACACTGAAAATCCAGTTTTCGGTGACTCCGAAATGTGTACTGGCCCAGATGAGCCAATATCTACTGACCCTTTCCAAATTAAAATTAGAATATCATTGAAAAGTTTATTTATTTCCATAATTCCATTCAAAAAGTTAAACTGTCATAGATTATTGATTCAGGCCCCACAATTTAAACAATTTCAAGTATTTATTTGTTTATGTTTACTTAATTTGGGCTTCTAGCTCATAAAACTCACGAAATCGGTAATTTTAAAAAAATTTATGAAAAAAAAAGAAAAGAAATTAGGGTCACATTAAATCAATCAAAATATAGTACTTTCAAAATAATATGTTAATCTTCAATACTTGGTTGGGAATCCCTTTGCTATAATTAGTGCCTCTATGCACCGTGGCATTGATGCAATCAGCCTGTGGCATTGCCTGGGAGTTATGGAAGCCCGATTTCTTCGTTTTTGGGTCTGGTGACCCTCATTTTCCTCTTGATGATATACCAAATATTCTCAATGGGGTTTAGATCCGGCCAGTCAAGCACTGTGATGGCATAGGCATCAAACCAGGTTTTGGTGCTTCTGGTGGCATGGGCAGGGGCCAGGTCCTGCTGGAAGATTAAATCTGCATCTCCATACAGATCCTCAGCAGAAGGAATCATGAAGTCCTCTAAAACATTCTGGTAGACTGTTGGGGTGACCTTGGATTTAAGAAAGCAGAGTTTACCAACACCTGCACTGGACATTGCACCCCAAATCATGACTGACTGGATATTTCACACTGGACCTCAAGCAGCTTGGGTTCTGTTCTTAACCAATCTTCCTCCAAACCCTTGGACCTTGATTCCAGAATGAAAGGCACACTTTACTTTCATTGGAAGAGAGGACCTTGGACCACTGGACAAAAGTTATTCTTCTCCTTGGCCCAGTTGAGACGCTTCCTACGTTGGCTCAGGCTCAGAAGTGGCTTGACTTGACCCAAGGAATCCGACAGTTGTAACCCATCTCCCGGATGCGTCTGAATGTGGTGTTTTTTTTCAAGCTGTGACTCCCGCCTCATTCCACTCTTTCAGGATCTCTGCTAGATTTTTTTAAATCTTCTCTGTATGATAATCTGCTAAACCATCTCTTTTGCTGGTGCATCTTTTCCTGCCACATTTTGTCCTTCCACTAAACTTTCCATTTATATGCTTGGGCACAGTACTCTGTGAGAAGCCAACCTCCTTAGCTATGTAATTTTGTGGCTCACCCAACCTATGGAGGGTATCAATGCTGGTCGTCTGGCCAGTTGGCAAGTCTGCAGTCTTCCCCATATTGAGCCCAACTGAGACAATTGAACCAAACTGAAGCAATTTAATGACACCTGGGGAAACCTGTGCAGGTGCTTTGCGTTTAGTAGATGATTAGTGTGTGACGCTCAGTTTAAAACATCTATGGCCTGCAAAATTTGGGCTGATTTCTTCACAGTATTCTAATTTTTTGAATTCCTGATTTCATTGTTTTTATGAACTGGAAGTCCAAATTATGTAAGAATTAACAAATAAATTGTTTAAATCGGGGGCCCTGAATCTATAATCTATGAAAGTTTAACTTTTTGAATAGATTTATGGAAATAAATAAACTTTTCCATGATATTCTAATCTTTCGGAAAGGGTATGTATTTGTAGATGATAGGCACGACACAGCGGCGTAGTGGTCCCGCGCCACTGGGCCACCGTTGATGTCAGACACTGTTGTCAATAATTGAAACAACTTTGGCCTTGTTTTCTCTGCAGACTCGGGTGCAACACTGCGTCTGCTCTGTTGCCAGCGACCACTCGGTTGGCCTGCTCAGTCTTAGGGAAAGGAAATGCATCATGCTTGCATCGCGGCACCTGTTCCCAATCCAAGTCATCAAGTGGCGCCCCACAGATGACTACCTTGTTGTTGGATGCTCTGATGGCTCTGTATATGTCTGGCAGATGGATACAGGTGAGTTTTGTCTTACAGTGACACCCTTTTAATCGCGAGTGATATGTTCCAGACAGTAGGTGAAAGTCGGCTATATAGAGAGACCATTTAAAACATTTTTTAAAAATTGTTTCATCGCTTGCACACACTTTTAAAGTATTTCTTAGCGCCTGTTCTCACTCTCTAGCTCGCACAATTCACCAACTGAGAGGCAAAGCTATTTGTCACTTCGAGTTGTTTACTGTAAAATGGACGCAAAACAGAAAAGGATTAAGCCTGCAATCCACAGCTGTTTTTGTTTAAAAAAACAAAAACAAAAAAAAAGGTAATTTTCACCCAAGCCACGACTAGAGGAGGTGGCCCAATGCTGATTAAGCCTGTCAGCTCCTGTAACATCCTGCTAAAATAATCATACAATAATAGCTCCGCGATTGGCTGGCGACCAGTTCAGGGTGTACCCTGCCTCTCACCCGAAGTCACCTGGGATAGGCTCCAGTCGTACGCCTGCGATCCTAGTGAGGATAGGCAGTATCGAAAATGGATGGAAGGATAGACAATAATTGCTGTGTAAGTGAAGAATTGCAGCAAACGAGCAACATCTACCTCTTTTTGAGGTAGATGTTGCCTACCAGTTGCTGTGTGGGTGGTCATGACCCAGCAAGCCTCTCGTCCTTACTGGTCTGTTTTTATTGCTTTTGTTGATCCTTGTCTCATTTCTTTTTACGTGTTTGCACGTTAACTTGCTAGTGACCCAGCAATATGGTTCGTGAGAACATTTATCCACTTGATTATAACTGAGCATTATAATGCTGCTGCCGCTTCACCACCTATCACGACATGCAGAGTTTCTCCCTGCTGGCTCCCGCTCCATCCTGAATCTCCCTACAGACATTGAGCGCCGGTGAGATATAGCTGAGGTCTGGTGACGTGACACGAAAAGCATGATCGAGATGGGAAAAGAGGAAGAGCAGGACAACAAGCAAAAAAAAAAGTCTTCCACGTCCGCGAAGCGTCATTAAATTGCTTCAGTTTGGTTCAATTGTCTCAGTTGGGTTCAATATGGGGAAGACTCCAGACTTGACAACTGCCCAGAAGACCATCATTGATACCCTCCATAGGATGGGTAAGCCACAAAAGTTCATAGCTACGGAGGCTGGCTGTTCACAGAGTGCTGTGTCCAAGCATATCAGTGGATAGTCTAGTGGAAGGACAAAATGTGGCAGGAGAAGATGCACCAGAAAAAGAGATGACTGTGGGCTTCAGTGGATTACCAAACAAAGAAGATTCAAATTCTAGCAGAGATCCATACAGAGTGGAATGAGGCGGGAGTCACAGCTTCAAACACCACCACATTCAGATGCATCCAGGAGATGGGCTACAACTGTCTCGTTCCTCAGGTCAAGCCAACTTCTTAGCCTGAGCCAACGTAGGAAGCGTCTCAATTGGGCCATGGAGAAGAAGGACTGGACTGTTGGCCAGTGCTCTGAGGTCCTCTTTTCCGATTAAAGTAAAGCGTGCCTTTCATTTGGGAATAAAGGTCCAAGGGTTTAGAGGAAGGCGGGTGAAGAATGGAACCCAAGCTGCTTGAGGTCCAGTGTGAAATATCTAGTCAGTCATGATTTGGGGTGTAATGTCCTGTGCAGGTGTTCATAAACTCTGCTTTCTTAAATCCAAGGTCACCACAACAGTCTATCAGAATGTTTTAGAGGACTTGATGATTCCTTCTGCTGAGGATCTGTATGGAGATACAGATTTCATCTTCCAGCAGGACCTGTCCCCTGCCCGTTCCGCCAGAAGCACCAAAACCTGGTTTGATGCCCATGCCATTACAGTGCTTGACACACTCGACCTACGATGTTTCGACTTTACGACGCCCGTGCCTCGTCCGCCAATTTGTCCTAGCACCATAGTGTTTCTGCTTAGCTCGTGCATAGTGCTTGTCTGTGTTTGTGCACCGGGAGTATCTTTGCCTGTTTCGCCCTCCTTTTTTCACACTCTCATCAGTAATGGGAAGTACAGCATCTTAATTTTTTATTTTAATGTATTTTAGTTTCTTTATACGAAGTGTTAACCTTTCCTGCTGCGGTCACCTGACCGTGGTTGGGAGACGCAGGGGTTAATTCCCTTCTCTCGTTGCACAGCTGAGAAGGCACAAAGCACCGATTTGCTGCTTTAATGGCTTTATTAGCTCCTCTGCACATTCAACGTCAACGGGTCCTCCGCTAATCGCTACTCTTCCCCGGTCGCCGTCACTACACTTGCTACTGTACACACTCACACCGGCGCGCACTCCTTCCTCCTTCGCAGTTCCGTCTCTCTCACACATCGACGCACACGCCCACACACACTGAGCTTGCTGTCACAATCACGTGGGACAATATCTGTAACAGAAGTATTTCGCCGTAAATTTCGACTTTAACGGTGAAATCTGACTTATGCGGAAAATCGGAACTCGTTCGTAAATCGAGGACTTCCAGTATTTTAGAATTATTCTTCAAACTGAATTTTGCTACTTCTGGAAATTATTTTAATTCAACATATCACCTGGATGCCCTCACAGTTTAATGTGCATGTTAGCCTAAATGTAACTTTGGTTTGAATGTCGCTTTATACAACCCCGATTCCAATGATGTTGGGACACTATGTTAAACATAAATAAAAACGGAATACAATGATTTGAAAATCATGTTCAACCTATATTTAATTGAATACGCTAGAAAGACAAGATATTCAATGTTCAAACTGATCAACCTTATTGATTTTAGCAAATAATTATTAACTTAGAATTTTATGGCTGCAACACGTTCCAAAAAAGCTGGGACAGGTGGCAAAAAAGACAGAGAAAGTTGAATAATGCTCATCAAACACCTGTTTGCAACATCCTACAGGTGTACAGGCTAATTGGGAACAGGTGGGTGCCATGATTGGATATAAAAGGAGCTTCCCTGAATTGCTCAGTCATTCACAAGCAAAGATGGGACGAGGTTCACCTCTTTGTGAACAGGTGCGTGAGAAAATAGTCGAACAGTTTAAGGACAATGTTCCTCAACGTACAATTGCAAGGAATTTAGGGATTTCATCATCTACGGTCCATAATATCATCAAAAGGTTCAGAGAATCTGGAGAAATCACTGTATGTAAGCGGCAAGGCCGACAACCAACATTGCATGCCGTGACCTTCGATCCCTCAGACGACACTGCATCAAAAACAGACATCAATGTGTAAAGGATATCACTACATGGGCTCAGGAATACTTCAGAAAACCAATGTCAGTAAATACAGTTCGGCGCTACATCCGTAAGTGCAACTTGAAGCTCTACTAAGCAAAGCAAAAGCCATTCATCAACAAAACCCAGAAAAGCCGCCGGCTTCTCTGGGGCCGAGCTCATCTAAGACGGACTGATGTAAAGTGGAAAAGTGTTCTGTGGTCCGACAAGTCCACATTTAAAATTTTTTAGGGGAAATTGTGGACGTCTTGTCCTCCGGGCCAAAGAGGAAAAGAACCATCAGGACTGTTATGGAAGCAAAGTTCAAAAGCCAGCATCTGTGATGGTATGGGGGTGTGTTAGTGCCAATGGCATGGGTAACTTGCACATCTGTGAAGGCACCATTAATGCTGAAAGGTACATACAGGTTTTGGAGAAACATATGCTGCTATCCAAGCAACGTCTTTTTCATGGACGCCCCTGCTTATTTCAGCAAGACAATGCCAAACCACATTCTGCACGTGTTACAACAGCGTGGCTTCGTAGTAAAAGAGTGCAGGTACTAGACTGGCCTGCCTGCAGTCCAGACCTGTCTCCCATTGAAAATGTGTGGCACATTATGAAGCGTAAAATATGACAACGGAGACCCCGGACTGTTCAACAGCTGAACCTGTACATCAAGCAAGAATGGGAAAGAATTCCACCTACAAAGCTTCAACAATTATTGTCCTCAGTTCCCAAACGTTTATTGAATGTTGTTAAAAGAAAAGGTGATGTAACACCGTGGTAAACATGACCCTGTCCCAGCTTTTTAGGAACGTTTTGCAGCCATAAAATTCTAAGTTAAACTTGGTTGTTTTTAGCAAATGATCATTATCAGTTTGAACATTAAATATCTTATCTTTGTAGTGTATTCAATTAAATATAGGTAGAACATGATTTGCAAATCATTGTATTCTGTTTTTAATTGTTTCACACAACGTCCCAACTTCATTGGAATTGGGGTTGTAATTATCTCTCTCAGAAAGACTGTGTGTGTGCGCGCGCGTATGTGTGTGTGTTTGAGAGAGCGAGAGAGAAAGAGAGAGGCAGAGTGCAGTCAGAAAGGGAGACTTTCTGACTCTTGAGTGTCTGTGAGGCATGCTACCATTACGTCTGCTGCCTGAGTATATGCGCGCCTAGACAGACAGACACTCACTCTATTTGACACACAGCATAATGGTGCCACTTCTCACTCAATACTTAAAGCCAATCCTGATAACAGGTCTGTCTGCAGCTAATGGGGTCTCCTCTAAACATCTCTCTTTTGTAAGGGCAGAGGATTGTTGCAGCCAGAGAGAAGTGTGATCTGAATCACATTCAAGACAGTAAATGATGATAGTGAGCATTATGGTGAGCTAAATCGAGGTATGGGTGCTGAAATAAAATTCGGTATTGATAGAAACAAAGGATTGATAGAGATGGATAACTATAACAAATAACAACAGTGTGAGACAGGAATGAGGTGAGAGAAACACAAACAACAGACACAAGAAAGTTTCTCCTACTACAATGATTATTAGATTAAAATTAACAAATATACAACCCAAACGTACACTAGATTGGCTGAAAAGATCCTCAAATGTTTTTGATCCAACAATCATTTTAGGTATAGAAATCCAAAATCACTACAATCTAAATTTCTACCCAGGATTCTGTCTTTGCATAACTGGATAGAAAATTATCCCATATGTTGGTAAACAAGGGTCTTCATCTTCTTATGTTTTCAATGTTCTGTTAAGCTTCCTGAATCTACAGTAAGTCTCTCTGGTTTGTTATAATCTTATTTAATGTTCGCAGGGGCCCTGGATCGCTGTGTGATGGGTATAACTGCTGTAGAGATACTCAATGCCTGTGATGAGTTGGCTCCGGCCACTGTGGACGCCTTGAGCCATTCGGCAGTGAACCTGAAGCAGGCAATGACTCGCCGGAGCCTGGCGGCACTAAAGAACATGGCTCAGCACAAACTGCAAACACTTGCCACCAATCTGCTGGCGGCAGACAATGCTGACAAGGTAGGGTTACATTTCAATAAAGTACAGCAGAGTAGGAACTAGGGAGTAATTACTATTGTACAGTAATTAGACTGGCATTCAGACAATTAGCAGATAAGATACCGATCATTTAGATTTGTTCCTATACTAAATGTGCAAAATCCTTACCTTTTCAACACCTATTAACTTTGCTCAAAATCTATTTATATGTAAATGTACAGTATTCAAAGTCCACTTTTTTAGGATGTTTTGGTTTGTTTCGTTGAAATAGACATTCCCCCCTTTTCAATTGACATTTCTTCTTGTAAAATGTTTTCTCTACTTTTAGAAATTGGGACTGCGATTTGCACTTACCGTATTTTCACGACCACAAGGCGCACCGTATTAAAAGGCGCAGTCTCAGTTACGGGGTCTATTTCTGTATTTAACACATACATAAGGTGCACCGTATTATAGGGCGCAGGCATGGTAAAACATAGGCTATCTTAAAACATACGCTAGCATGCATGCTGCATGCATGCTTCCCTCTTTAACGTCCACATGCTGTCCTCAGTCACGTCCGCCTTTCCTCTATATAAGCAGCGTGTCTGCAGGAAATGCTCCAGTAGTCAGTCAAGCGGAGCGCTCATCAAAGTCACACAACATTTACAGATTTTGGAACTCAATGCACACACAAGGCGAGCCGCATTATAAGGCGCCCTGTCCATTTCGGAGATAATTTAAGACTTTTAAGTGCGTCTTATGGTTGTGAAAATACGGTAGTTCATTGATTGTTACTCCATTTCGAAACAATGAAAACACTCGCCCTGCGCTCTTAAGAGATTTCAATTTGGTATGTGAATCCAACACTTTGCTCTCTTGCTCTCCAGTAGTTGATGCTCATGCAGAACAGCTACAAGTTATCTTGTTTGTACATAGGAGGTCCAGGTTGAAACTTTGAACTAGCCATTCAACCATGAGAGTATTGAACTTTGCAGTGGAGTTGAACACCGTGGGTGTGTAAAAGTAAACCTGACAGTTTAATGAAGAGGTTTAAGGCAAACAGCCATCATACACACATGTATATCAAGTAGAGTAGAGTATATAGAGTTGTGCTCATTATAAGTTTACATCCCCAGGCGGAATTTGTGAAATATTGTTTTTTTTAAATACGACTGATGACTGAACAACAACCAGCATTATTTGTTTTATGGTTGCGTTTTATTTAATGATAATGCTTTTCTGAAAGCTGACAGTTTAATTTGAATCCCATTAAAATAAAATTTGTTTCACCTGGCCCTTCATGTTTTCTTTAAAGTATTGTGCCCACGTGTAGCGTATATTGGTTTTGGACAAAAACGTAATTAATTTTGGACAAAGAATAAGCCGGAGGTTAATGCCTACGTTACCTCCGGTTTAGTTTGATTTACGTTTAGCATTAGAATCAAACTCTCTGTCTCGTAAAGGGGCACCATGTCTCTTTTTAGATGTGTAAAATTGAGGAAAACGGGATGAAAAACCTTGATCAGTCTCATAATCTAGAAGGCTGCTACATTTATGAAATATGAGTCTTTGATTACAGAGGTTTATTATTAACTCGAAACACATGCAAAACACAAGAAGTTGAATTTTATAGATTTAATTATATCTAAAAGGAAATCTTCAGGGTAACAATACGGAGGGATTTAACTACAGAACAAAGGACAGGCAAACATTGGTAACAGAAAGAAAAATAGGCATACCAAAAGGGAAATAGGACATCGTGTTGCTGGGCTAAAAATGAAAATGTGAGCGTGAAATGAGTTGAGGCATAGCGAGAGAGAGCAAAGTTGGGATTTGCATGAAGATAGTATTTTCCCCAAAATTATAAGGCACTAATCTTATACATTCTGACAACCATTGTTGTGTTACTCAAGACTGTAGATCTGCTGGTCTATGGGGGATGGTCTTTGTATCTTAGGAGAACTGAGGCTGTTTTGTTTGAAGAAAAAAGGATGCACAAAATACAACAAAAACAGGCAGGAGAAGAAAAAGGGAAGTTGTTCATCACGCTTTCGGTGGGAGAATACGACCGTTCCTCCTCCTGACCTTTTCAGGATCCGCTGGCACATCAGATAGCTCATCCTTGGCTGGGAGTGTACCTGGTACTCTTAGTAGTCACTGCTCTGATTGCTTAGTGGTGACCCACGTAGGCCGGAAAGCCAAGTCTACATCCTAGGTTCGTGTTGGCCGAACGGTGTGTTCGAACAAAGTGAGGCGGCTTGGAAGAATGCCGTTTATCAAGTTGTTAGGGTGGTGGGGGGTTGCTCTGACAAGTCACTAGACACATCTTCACAGAAGCTGATGTAGGCTGTAATAGTGTCCGTATATTCATCCAAGCTGCCAGTTGAAGTTTCAAAGACACTCCAGTCTGTGCCGTCTAAACAGCCTTGAAGTTCCATCTTAGCTTCATTCGTCCACCTCTTCACTGTTTTCACCACAGGCTTTGCACTTTTAAGTTTGTGCCTGTATGTTGCTATTAAGTGAAAAACAGTGACTGTGATCAGATGGGCCCAAAACTGCATGGAGAATAGCATGTGTCCTTGAGCGTGGTATAGCAGTGGTCTAGAATGTTGCTTTCCCTGGTGACTTTACCAGTCAATATGCTGCTTGTATTTAGTGAGTTCATGGTTGAGTTTTTCTTTGTTGAAGGTCCCAAGAATAATGAGGGGTGAATGTGGGTGCTGCTTTTTTTTTTTTTTACAAGTTTGCTTACTTGGTCAGCCAGCATTTGCAGGGCTCCGTTTGTGTTGCCTGTGGGGGATGTAAACACTGGCGAGTGTGAATGAAGCAATCTCGCGTGGCGACTACAGTTCAAAAACAGCGACTCCAAGTCTGTGCTGCAATGTGTGCTGAGCAATGCCATGCTCATTGCTAAGCTATAGTTACAAACTGTTGCAAAACATTGAAATAAGTGATTTGGTGAAACAGTACACTCGTCACATAGGGGTGATGATTCCTACCAATATACTCACTGTCTCTCCTCTGGATGCGTCCAAGCCATCGAAGTCTGCTCTCTCTAACTTTGTCTCCAAAACATCTAACCTTAGCTGTCCCTCTGACGAGCGCATTTCTAATTTTATCCAACCTGGTCACTCCTAGAGCAAACCTCAACATCTTCCTTTCTGCCACCTCCAGCTCTGCTTCCTTGTCTCTTCAGTGCCACTGTCGCTATTCCGTACATTATGGCTGGCCTCACCACTGTCTTATAAACTATGCCCTTCATCCTCGCAGAGACTCTTCTGTCAGATAACACACCTGACACCTTCCTCCACCTGTTCCAGCCTGCTTGGACCCCTTTCTTCACTTCCTTACCACACTCACCATTACTCTGGACTGTTGACTGTTGTATTTAAAGTCCTCCACCCTTGCTATCTCTTCTCCCTGTAGACTCACTCTTCCCCCTCCACCCCTCTCATTCATGCACATATATTCTGGCTCATCTTCATTCCTCTCCTCTCCAGTGCATGCCTCCATTTTTCTAACTGTTCCTCCACCTGCTCCCTGCTTTCACTGCAGATCACAATGTCATCTGCAAACATCATGGTCCACGGGGATTCTAGTCTAACCATCTGTCAGCCTATCCCATCACCACTGCAAACAGGAAGGGGCTCAGGGCTAATCCCTGATGCAGTCCAACCTCCACCTTAAACTCCTACCACACCGCTGTTCTGCTGCCCTCATACATGTCCTGTATTATAAACATACTTATCTGCCACTCCAGACTTCTGCATGCAGTACCACAGTTCCTCTCTGGGTACTCTGTCATAGGCTTTCTCTAGATCCACAAAGAGACAACGCAACTCCTTCTGACCTTCTCTGTACTTTTCCATCAACATCCTCAAGGCAAATAATGCATCTGTGGTACTCTTTCTAGGCATGAAACCATACTGTTGCTCGCAAATACTAACTTATTTCCTGAGTCTAGCCTCCACGACTCTTTCCCATAACTTCATTGTGTGGCTCATCAACTTTATTCTTCTATATTTCCCACAGCTCTGCACATCACCCTTGTAACTTCCCCCTTACTAATCATTTCCACTTCCTGGTCCACCACACTTGCCTCTTCTCTTCCTTCGCTGTCATTTTCCTCATTCATCAACTCCTCAAAGTATTGTTTCCATCTATTCAGCACACTGCTGGGCTGGCACCAGTCAACACATTTCCATCTCTATCCTTAATCACCCTAACAATCATCCGTCCCATCTCTATCCCTCTGTCTGGCCAACCTGTATAAATCCTTTTCTCCTTCTTTAGTGTCCAACCTGGCATACATGTCATCATATGCCTCTTGTTTGGCCTTTGCCACCTCTACCTTCGCCCTACGTCGCATCTCAATGTATTCCTTTCTCCTGTCCTCGGTCCTCTCAGTGTCCCACTTCTTCTTCGCTAACCTCTTTCCTTGTATGTTTTCCTATATTGTGAGGTTCCACCACCATGTCTCTTTCTCTCCTTTCCTGTCAGAAGATACACCAAGTACTCTCATGCCTGTCTCTCTGACCACCTTGGCTGTAGTAGTCTTCTGGAAGCTCCTCCTGTCAAAGAACCTGTCTCAGCTCTTCCCGAAAAACCACACAACACTCTTCCGTTTCTCAGCATCCACCCCATGGTTCTCTGCTCTGCCTTTGTCTTCTTAATCTTCCTCCCTACCACCAGAGTCATCTTACACACCACCATCCTATGCTGTCTAGCCACACTCTCCCCTATCACTACCTTACATTCTGTAAACTCCTTTAAATTACATCGTCTGCACAAGATGTAATATACCTGCGTGCTTCTACCTCCAGCTCTTGTAGGTCACCCTATGTTGCTGCCTCTTCTGGAAGAAAGTGTTAACTACAGCCATTTCCATCCTTTTTCCAAAGTTACCACCATCTGTGCCTCCAAGGTTCTTTCCTGGATGCTGTTCTTACCCATCACATCTTCATCACCCCTGTCCATTACAATCTGCAGCAATCATGGCTCTCTCTGTTTGGGATCCTCAGAACTACTTCATCTAGCTCCTTCTAGAATTTATCTTTCAACTCTGTCATATCCTACCTGTGGGGCATAGCTGCTAATCACATTATACATAACACCCTCAATTTCAAGCTTCAGCCTCATCACTCGATCTGATACTCTTTCCCCCCCCAAGACAGTCTAAGCTAACTTTTCCTTTAAAATAACCCCTACTCCATTTCTCTTCCCATCTATACCATGGTAAAATAATTTAAAGCCTACCCCTAAACTTGTAGCCTTACTGCCTTTCCACCTGGTCTCATGGACACAAAATATATCAACCTTTGTCCTAATCATATCAACCAACTCCCGGGATTTTCCTGTCGTAGTCCCAACATTCAAAGTCCCCACATTAAATTCTAGGCTCTGTGCTTTCCTCTTCTTTTTCTGCCAAAGAACCCACTTTCCACCTCTCCTTCGTCTTCAACTTCAACCTACAGTAGCTGAATTTCCACCGACTCCCTGAAGGTTAACAGTGCTGGGGGCGGACGTTGTTAACCCGGGCCACAACCGATCCGGTATGGAATTCTTTACATGAACGCTCATATTTGTTTGGCAAAGTTTTAAGATGGATGCCCTTCCTGACGCAACCCTCTGCATTTATCCGGGCTTGTGACCAGCCTACAGTTTGCACTGGCTTGTGCCCCCCATTGGGCTGCATTAAAACACATACCTACTCATATTCAAGCTTTCATTGTACCTGCTATACATGTTTTTGGAATGTGGGAGGAAACCGGTGTACCCGGAGAAAACCCATGTCACTCTGCTGGTGAGTAACTCCGATTAAAAAAAAATAAATAAATAAATAAAAAAAAAGATATTTATGAAAATATTTATGAAAGTTGGCAGAAAAAGGTCTGGAGGGTACTCCCCAGTAAGGTACTGGGGGGTACTCCCCAGTACCTTGCCTCATGTAAGGAAGTCGCGTAATGTCTCCTAAGACGAACGAAAAAGACAAAAGCAAGGACACTTACGTTACCGAGGCGTCCACCTTGTAGGCGCAATCTTGGATTAAGGCCAAAATAATAATTGCGATTATTTTGATCCATATTGTAATCACGATTATTGTTCATGTTAGGGAAAAATATTTTCTTTTTATTGCATTATATTTCAACTCTGCACTTTTCATAAGAATAAATGATAGAGGATAATAAATGAATACATGTTAGAGGAGAATAATAGTCAATGTAATGTAAGTTTTAATCACAAATTTCAACTTCATGGAAGCAAATACAGTTAATGCATAAAACGCTAAAACATTAGGCTGTAACTACTGACTTTTCATATGAAAATCCCCATCAGTAGAGTGAATTGTCAAGGAAGGGTACGTCTCCGTTGTTCTGGTTGATTGATCAGTTGTGTCACAAACTGCAAAGAACTTGACAGTTGTGATTTCCCTCTGTATTTACTTTTGGTGTTTTTGTACTGCGGCCAGTGAAGCCGAAAAGTCAAACCAGCCGCTACAATGATTGTTAATAGTGTCTTACCTTGACAAGCCCGCCGGCTCTCTACCAACGTCCTGAGATGGAAATAAAAGATATTATTTTAAAGCACTTTCCATATGCAGCAGAGCCTCATTTAAAAAAAATCACCGACGATCAGGCTCATTTAATTGTTGCAGCCAAAGTCACGCTTACATATCAATCAATTGTGAAGCCTATCTCCAAGAACTGGCGGCATGACTGGTTAGCACATCTGTTTCACAGGTCTGAGGAACGGGGTTCAAATCCTGGCCCCACCTGTGTGGAGTTTGCATGTTCTCCCCGTGCCTTGTGTGGGTTTTCTCCAGGTACTCTGGTTTCCTCCCACATCTCAAAAACATGCGTGGTAGGTTGATTGAAGACTCTAAATTGTGAATGTGAGTGCGATTGGTTGGTTGTTTGTTTGTATGTGCCCTGCGATTGGTTGGCGAACAAATATAAGATGGGATAGGCTCCAACACGCCCGCGACCCTAGTGAGGATAAGCGGTACAGAAAATGGATGGATGGATGGATGGATGGATGGATGGATATTCAAGAACTTGACCTTTCTGAAAGCAGCTCTCTCAACAAGTTCAAGAGAGATGCTGGTTGTTGTTTGTATATCCTTGCAACACTTTGAAACATAAGTGTATAGAGGTTGCCCTAATTTTCCACCATAAAGTAGTTTTTGCTAGATCCAGAGTTAGCTAGATGGTATATGATACACCTCTGTTACAGAACTCATCATATGATGATGTGTTCCCAGTACTAGCCAGCATATAGCTGTTATTTTTTTATATAGTTAAAAATACAAAGTAGTTGAGCACAAAGCAAGTCCCTGATACACACTCAGGACAAAAATATTGGAACACATACATAAACTTAACAATATGGACAATTTAAAAATTTGCTTAACCCTCAGTCATTTAATGCCTTTTCTACAATCTCCATTCTAGTTTACCCTCAAGGTGTTCAATGAGGTGTGAGTTTAGGCATCTGTGGAGGCCAGCAATGTTGTTTCACACCAAACTCATCCAAGCATGCCTTTGTGGGCCTAGCTTTCATTTATTGTGGCACAAATGCTGACACAAAACAAGATATTCTCCAGTCTGTTCAGCAGAGAATTGTCCAAAATGTCTGTTTGGGTCTCACACAACCCCTGATAATTAACTGATGAAGAGGTTGACCTTTTTGTGCTTTGAAAACAAATTCTGGAAATTGTTCAGGATTACAGTGTTGTTTTCAGCTGCCTGTTACTATTGCACTCATTTACCTCGATGTACAGTTTGTTTTACCATAGGCTTTTTTTCCCCTTCTGGGTTGTCCTTTATTTTCCTTTTGCTGGGTATCTTTTTCATATTCCTTCCACTGTATGTTTATTGGAGGTGCCTCCCTGGATTTTCCTCTTATAACGCCTCATAATCACAGCTCTTTTCTGATAAGGCCAGCGCACAACAGCTGCATTTTTCATGCCTTGCTCTATCAGAAATACATCAGTTTTTTTGTTTTGTTTTTGCTGTTGCCTCCCACCCCAGGGTCATTTCTGTCGTATAACTATAAACATCATGGGTCAAAACCATCCACCATCCCCCGTGTGAGTGGCTGTGTGTGCTCCCCTGCTGTGTGATGAAAGATGAAATGTCATACTATCAACACAAACACTACACCCAGTCAGCTGCAAGCCATCATCTGTGTTTACAGTTATACCTTTTATTCAGGGATAAGGAAGTCAATATGTGACTTTGAATTTGTCCTCTGGTATTTCTGCTGAACTATGTTTTTGTTTTCTTTTTGTTCGAAGGAAGTACAGTATTGCTAGAGTTGGGAGTAAGATAATCAATAGATTGTATTTGTTTTTGTCTGGATTTAATCATCTTATGGTTGATATGCTGTTTTAGTTCTCTGTTACTGTCAAATGGACATAATTTATTCGGAGTTAGTCAGATCATTGAAAATTAATTTGAGCAAAGTGTGTAAACCTTGATTATGAGCTTGTTAAAAAAAATCAGTGTATAGTTGTATTTTTATTGTATAGTTCAATTAATCTGTTAATCATACTGGCACACCATGTTGGTGGGACTTGAACCCAAAATAGAAAAGTAAGAAAGACAGACAAGATTAAAGTCATGAAAACATGCGTGTCCAACCGCAAAAGTGTTTTGTGCTGATAACACAGATCATCAGTTTTTTGGGGATCAGCCTCATATTTTGTGTTTTGGCAAAAGATCTCAACATGGGCCTGTTCTGAACACCTGATGGCCAAACGCCAAATTTATTCTAAATTTAGAATTCGTACTGTGTTCGTCTCTCCTTTTCTCAGAGCTTCACATTTTCACATTCTAAGTTGGAGTTTATTACAGTTTTTAACCTAAATAATAAATGATATCTCAGAGACACTTTCACACTAGTTGGACATAATTCTCTTTTTGGATGTTTTCTCTGTCTGCTGTGTATCACAAGGACTCAGCAGGATAATGGGCCCATGCACAAATCGTTTTTAAATAACTAATTCATTATAAGTCCCACCTATGCGCTTTTCACATGTTATCTGAAAGAATACTTTTTGATAACTTACCACATTTAACACTGATGTACTGTGTGGGTCAAATTTGACCCATTTAGACATTGAGCAGTGATTTAAAATACAATAAATATCTGTTTTTCACCCTGAAATGTCATGACTTTTTGTAAAATTAACCAAAATACACAAAAATAAAAATACTTAAAAATGTAATGCATCTGTACTGGTGCTACAAAGTTTGTATACACTGGCTACTAAAATGGATTTTAGATTTACCAGTGTGTGTAAATCAAGGAGAAGTGTGGTAATGGTGGCAATGTTGAAACTGTACATGCTATGAATGTGTGGATTTTTTTCCCCATGAAACAGTGGTAGCATTGTTCGAGGGGGAACTTGGAAAAAGTCCTGAGAACTGTCTGTTCCACCACATTTGCTCAGTTTCCTGCATACACCTGCAGCTGTTGATCTTTGAAGGGCCATGTGGGAATTTCAAAACAGTCAAAGAGTAAAACAGCGTAGGAATGATCATACATCCTAAACATAAGGAACAGACATCCTACAGAGGTCAGAGAGAGTCATGGCACAGGTGTGAGATCTGCAAGTACCGGCAATGTAAAAATAAAGTATCAATTGATTAATTAATCATCCATTTATTAATATCAGTTATTCATACATTTTTTTAAATATCTGTAATTCATCATTTGATATGCACAATAATTATGAGGATGTGCATGGAAAATGAATAGTATTTGATTAAGTGTGTCATGACCGAGCTTTTTAAATGTGAACTATTGATTGTATTGTTACTTTTGATACCTAACCAACAAGACATTACTACAATACCACAATAGATTTCCTTCTGGTTTCTGGTGTACAAAATAAATACAATGAAAAAAGGCCATTAAAGCTCCATCATGTATTCTTCATTTGTACGCGTTGTCATGTCCATACATGTGTGCAATAGGACCCTCCGCCTTTAGGTGGTAATGTTCATCCACTGGAACACACTGACTTTGACACAGGCACTAGGAAGAGAATGCTGTTTTATTTTTTTGTTTTCTTTCTTTCAGCCTAAAATAACGATTTCTAAGATGAATGATTTTTTTTTTTTAAATACATATTTTCATGGTTAATAACTGTATGATTGCTGATTTTACGGATTCATTATTTTCCAAATTCTGGGAAAAGAGAGTCTACTCGAGTGTGTGTGTGTATTGTGCCAGTTATGGTTTATGATTGTGAGTAAGAAATAAATAACATGCTTATAAGACAACAGTACCTCCTCAAAATGTAATGTAAACAGCTTCTCGATTTGAGCATTTGTTTGGGGTTTTCAGACGAGTGACCGCAATATGGTCTTACTCATTTAAAGATTTATCTCCTATGTCTCACCTATTCACTGGTTTAACAAATATTAGATTTTTCAACATTTTCCTTTTCTTTAGGGAAACCTACCCAAATACTCCCATAACGCACTGGTGGTCCAGGCAATGAAGACCAACCTCACGGACCCAGACATGCATGTGCTGTTCTTTGACGTGGAAGCAGTGATCATCCAGTTGCTGACAGAAGAAGCTCAGAGGCCAAATCCCATGCTGGTATCCCCTGAGACGCTTCAGAAAAGCCAGGCTGGGGCTGACAAGGGAGGCTCTTTCCTGGCCAACAAGATCTTCAAGCAGGTCAGGAAGAGACACGCAACAATCCAGAATGAACATTTTACAGTTTCCACAATTTTATGTTTGACTTTTAGCTTAAGATTTCATGTTGAAATATCACATTTCTGTATATCAAGTAAACACATCATCTGTTTAAAATAGACTGGGGATATTGTCCATCCATCCATCCATTTTCTGAGCCGCTTAGCCTCACTAGGGTCGTGCGAGTGCTGGAGCCTATCCCAGCTATCATCGGGCAGGAGGCGGGCACACCCTGAACTGTTTGCCAGCCAATCGCAGGGATATTGTACAACAACTACAAAATACAAAAGTAAAAGTTAACCTATGCCCATTTTAGCGAAACTGCTAATTCACAGGTGTACTGAACGCCACAATGTGGCAATTAAGGTACATAAGTGCCAATTGGCTGCATATGAACTACATAGTTTAAGTGGCACTGCTTAGGTCTCATGAATCACCAAATACAAAGATGGAATGAATAAATAGATCTTAATCCAGACTAGTTGGAGCTACATATACTGTCTGGAGCAGACCTCTTACATCATATGACAAATATGTACCTTGACCTTTAAAGACTTGGTTTAAAACACTTGTTGATGTGTATTAAAAAAAAAAAAAAAAAAAAAAAATAGGTAAAGGAAACTATGAAGGAGACCATCAAGGAGCACCTGCTGGATGAAGATGAGGAAGAGGAGGAGGAGATGAGGAGGCGCGAGGAGAAATCAAAGTCTCTGAGTCTTCTAGAGTACAACCTGACAATGGACACGGCCAAACTCTTCATGTCCTGTTTGCATGCCTGGGGCCTAAACGAGCAGTTGGACGGTATCTGTCTGGAGAGACTCGGCATGCTCAGGCCACACTGCCCCATCTCTTTTGGCTTAATCTCCAGAGGAGGTCACATGTCCCTCATGCTGCCCACCTTTAAGGTATGTACCAATCTGTCCGATTGCGTTGTGATTCCAAAACTTAACACCGAGCAAATCTTCCTTGAAAAAAATTTTCGGTGTTAAAATTTTTTTTCCCCGTTACGGATGAGTTTTTAATGTGATCAAATTGACTGAATATCCTGGATTGATTATGCGAAAATTAACCATTAAGCAATTGAGGAATAATTGTTTTTTCATTTTTTTAATATGATGTGGTGTCCATTTGTCCCAACCCCTGTTTAAATGCCAGTGTTGTATTGAGCAAGATAATGTTACTGCATAACAGAAGTCTGTTTGGATGTTGCTAAATTTTTTAATAGTTGACTGAATAAACAATGCATCTGCTGGTTGCAACCAAGTAGTCACATCCTAAACAATCAATTAATTGATCAATAAATTGATAAATTATTCAATCATGCAGTCTACTCCTAGTTTGTGTAATGGTCCTATATTGGGAAAACATCAAGAAACAGCAACTATTACTTGCCCTTATGTTGGTCAGGATTGGTAGAACCTAAATTGTCGACAAATTTATAATACATAATCACTTTATATCACATAATGTGGTAATTGTCTGCAACATTCATTCATTCATTCATTCATCTTCCGTTCCGCTTATCCTCACTAGGGTCACGGGCGTGCTGGAGGCTATCCCAGCTATCTTCGGGAAAGAGGCGGGGTACACCCTGAACTTGGTCGCCAGCCAATCGCAGGGCACATACAAACAAACAACCATTCGCACTCATATTCACACCTACGGGCAATTTAGAGTCTTCAATTAACCTACCTTGCATGTTTTTGGGATGTGGGAGGAAACGAGTGCCCACGCAGGCACGGGGAAAACATGCAAACTCCACACAGGCGGGGCCGGGATTTGAACCCCAGTCCTCAGAACTGTTAGGCAGATGTTCTTACCAGTCTTCCACCATGCCGCCTGACTGCAACAATGGTAGAACTAAGTTTTAGGCCCATCCATTTTCAGTACTGCTTATCCTCATGTCGTGGTTGAGCTGAACCCTATCCCAGCCGAGCTGAACCCTATCCCAGCTGACTTGGACGTGAGGCAGGGTACACCCTGGACTGTCAACATCCAAACGCAGGGCACATATAAACAAGCAACCATTTACACTGAGATTCACAGCTAAGGACAATTTAGTCTTCAGTGAACCTAAGATGTATGATTTTTGTAAGTGTGATACAAGCATGGGAAGAACATGCAAGCGCTGCATAAAAAGGACAGAGTCTGAATTTGAACCCAGTTCCTCAGAACTGTGAGGTGGCTGTGCTAACTACTTGACCGCAGTGCTGCTCTATTTTAGGCCCAATTGGAGTCAATTAAAAATTACGATTACAAAATTCTTGTTTTATATGTAAAATGTGATCTTGAATAACGTATAGTTATACGAGTGTTTTATAGTTATAACCAGTGTTTTTTATTTAGATAGTGTCTCGCTATTGGGAGCTGATAAAATAACCTTTGATCTGCTCTCACCGTCACCTACCTGCTTTTGGTTCATTTATTGTTCTCCATTTGTTAGGAGTCTTTGCTGCAGCAGTTGTCCCTTGCAACAGGTCAGAAGCTGACATTGTCAGACATTGTTGGCAAGGGGACATACGGTGTGTCAAGGGCAGTAACTACGCAGCACCTCCTGTCCGTCATCTCTCTGGCCAACACTCTGATGGGCATGACCAATGCCACCTTTGTTGGCGAGCACATGAAGAAGGCACCATCCAGGTAACGCAAACAAACCCAAATGACACTCTCAAACAAATACTATACCTGATTACTTGAAGCAGTGTGTTCTTGCATGCTGGGGATGTGAGTTAGGTGTAGAGCTGCAACAGGCAAGCAGTCTACACCACTGATTACATTTCAGAAGAAAAAACAAATCTTTCACTCCTGCTAAAACACTGTGGATTCATGGTACACAATCACAGGAGGCTGCACACATACACTCAACAAAAATATAAACGCAACACCCCATTTTCCGTGAGCTGGACTCCAAGAACTAAAACTTTTTCTACATACACAAAAGTTCATTTCCCCTCAAATATTGTTCACAAATCTGTCTAAATCTGTGTTAGTGAGCATTTCTCCTTTGTCGAGATAATCCATCCCACTTTACAGGTGTGGCATATCAAGATGCTGATTAGACAGCATGTTTATTGCACAGGTGTGCCATAGGTTGGCCACAATAAAAGGCCACTTTGAAATGTGCAGTTTTATCACAAAGCACAATGCCACAGATGTTGCAAGTTCTGAGAGAGCGTGCAGTTGGCATGCTAACTGCAGGAATGTCGACCAGAGCTGTTGCCCGTGAATTGAATGTTCATTTCTCTACCATAAGCCGTCTGCAAAGGCGTTTCAGGCACTTTGGCAATGCATCCAACCGGCCTCAGAACCGCAGACCACGTGTAACCACGCCAGCCCAGGACCTCCACATCCAGCATGTTCACCTCCAAGATCGTCTGAGACCCGCCACCCCGACAGCTGCTGCAGCAATCGGTTTGAATAACCAAATAATTTCTGCACAAACTGTCAGAAACCGTCTCAGGGAAGCTCATCTGCATGCTCGTCGTCCTCATCCTCATCAGAGTCTCGACCTGACTGCAGTTCTTCGTCGTAACCGACTTGAGTGGGCGAATTCTCCCATTCGATGGCGTCTGACACGTTGCAGATGTGTTCTCTTCACGGATGAATCCCGGTTTTCACTGTTCAGGGCAGATGGCAGACGCCGTGGGTGAGCGGTTTGCTGATGTCAACGTTGTGGGCAATGGTAGCAGTGGGGTTATGGTTTGGGCAGGCGTATGTTATGGGCAACGAACACAGGTGCATTTTATTGATGGCATTTTGAATGCACAGAGATGCATTGACGAGATCCTGAGGCCCATTGTTGTGCCATTCATCCACGAACATCACCTCATGTTGCAGTATGATAATGCACGGCTCCCAAGTTGCAAGGATCTGTACACATTTCCTGGAAGCTGAAAACATCCCAGTTCTTGCATGAACAGTATAGTCCCCAGACATGTCACCAATTGAGCCTGTTTGGGATGCTCTGGATCACCGTATACGACAGCGTTATCCAGTTCCTGCCAATATCCAGCAACTTCGCACAGCCATAGAAGAGGAGTGGACGAAAATTACACTGGCCACAATCAACAACCTGATGGAAATGTGTTGCACTGCGTGAGGCAAATGGTGGTCACACCAGGTACTGACTGGTTTTCTGACCCCCCAGACGCCCACAATAAAGCAAAACTGCACATGTCAGAGAAGCCTTTTATTGTGGCCAGCCTAAGGCACACCTGTGCAATAATCATGCTGTCTAATCAGCATCTTGATATGCCACACCTGTGAGGTGGGATGGATTATCTCGACAATGGCGAAATGCTTGCTAACACAGATTTAAACAGATTTGTGAACAATATTTGAGGGAAATGGCCTTTTGTGTATGTAGAAAAATGTTTAGATATTTGAGTCCAGCGCACGAAAAATGAGAGCAAAAACAAGTGTTGTTTATATATTTGCTCAGTATATATACAGTAATATCAGTAGATAACATTCAGCCAAGTCTTTGGAATTTGTGCGAAGCTGTTTATTTGGTCGGCCCGAGCTCTCATTGTGCTATAAAAGATTTAACACCTAAGGTCCTTGTCCAGCTGCTCTAATACCACTATGCCACTTCATCAACCCTACACACACAAAATCACGCAGTGAAAAAAAACACAAATTAAATGGAGAGAAAAACATCCTTAAATTCCTGTTACATTATAGTATTTTAATGATAACATTTCTGTGGATTAATCTCAGCCAGCTTTCCTGCAGGGACTTACGACTTCAAGGGCCTGGTTTACGAAGATCCCAAATAACAGGTGCTAAAATGTGTGTTCACAATAACAGATTTGTGTGAGCTGTTGGTCTGTGGGTTGTGCACGATCTACAAAGATTGCAATCTCTCACTAAAATCCAGAAACAAGGAAATCCAGAGTTGAAAGGAGTTTTGTCGCAGGTCATGTGGCATATTTTTTCTTGTGGATGGCTCCAAGTCAGCCATTAAATTATTTAAAAGCTCCAAAATTGCATTGCTGAATAGATGCATGGATGTCACCACAATTTTGGTTTCGGGATTTAAAAATTGTTGACACGACCAAAAAAGATCTGTTCGCCCGACACCTCATTTTGTCTGTGCGTCATTGTTTCGCACAGTGGTGCTAGTTTGCACCTGCCTTTCAGACGCAGTATACAACGATTCAAACAACAAAAAACACAATTACTCTCAGGTTTAATAAATCACATTGCGCTTGATAAATTAATCTATTCTTTTCTGCATTTGTAAATTCACCTACTGTTATGTGAAGCTGTTAAAAACAAATGGTGTAAACAGCACTTGTACTACAGTGGGGCAAAAAGGTATTTAGTCAGCCACCAGTTGTGCAAGTTCTCCCACTTAAAAGGATGAGAGGCCTGTAATTTTCATGATAGGTATACCTCACCTTCGAGAGACAAAATGAGAAAAAAAATCCAGAAAATCACATGGTCCGGTTTTTAAAGAATTTATTTGCACATGGTGGAAAATAATAAGTATTTGGTCACCTACAAACAAGCAAGAGGCTCTCACAGGCCTGTAACTTATTTAAAAGGTTACTCTGTCCTCCACTCATTACCTGTATTTATGGCACCTGTTTGAACTCGTTAGCAGTGTAAAAAACACCTGTCCACAACCTCAAACAGTCATACTCAAAACTCAACTATGGCTAAGACCAAAGAGCTGTAAAAGGACACCAGACACAAAATTGTAGACTTGCACCAGGCTAGGAAAACTGAATCTACAATAGGTAAGGTGTGAAGAAATCAACTGTGGGAGCAATTATTAGAAAATGGAAGAGATACAATACCACTGATAATCTCCCTCAATCTGGGGCTCCACGCAAGATCTTACCCCTTGGGGTCAAAATGATAACAGGAACAGTGAGCAAAAATCCCAGAACCACACAGGGGGACCTTGTGAATGACATGGGACCAAAGTAACAAGGCTACTATCAGTAACACACTACGCCGCCAGGGACTCAAATCCTGCAATGCCAAATGTGTCCCCCTGCTTAAACCATTACATGTCCAGGCCCGTCTGAAGTTTAGTTGAGGGCATTTGGATGATCCAGAAGAGGATTGGGAGAATGACATATGGTCAGATGAAACCAAAATAGAACTTTTAGGTAAAAATTCAACTTGTTGTGTCTGGAGGAGAAAGAATTCTGAGTTGCATCCAAAGAACACCATACCTACTGTGAAGCATGGGGGTGGAAGCATTATGCTTTGGGGCTGTTTTTCTGCAAAGGGCCCAGGACAACTGATCCGTGTAAAGGAAAGAATGAATGGGGCCATGTATCGTGAGATTTGGAGAGAAAACCTCCTTCCATCAGCAAGGGCATTGAAGATGAAACGTGAAACACACTGCACGGGCAACGAAGGTGTAGGTTCGTAAGAAGCATTTCAAGGTCCTGGAGTGGCCTAGCCAGTCTCCAGATCTCAACCCCTTAGAAAATATTTGGCGGGAATTGAAAGTCAGAGGAGATCTGCATGGAGGAATGGGCCAAAATACCAGCAACAGTGTGTGAAAACCTTGTGAAGAAAACCTTGTGAAGACTTGTCTACTAAATACTGAGCAAAGGGTCTGAATACTTATTGCTGTGTGATATTTCAGTTTTTCTTTTTTAATAAAGCTACAAAAAAAAATTTTCAATATTGGGTGCTGTGTGTACATTGAGGGGGAAAAAAATTTACTTAAAGGATTTCAGCAAATTGCTGCAATGTAACAGAGAGTGAAAAATTTCCGGGGGTCTGAATACTTTCCATACCCACTGTAACTAGGATGTGGCTGTTTATAATTAATTCATTTAGTTCATAGATTCATTTTCATTCTTTCTCATTTAGAAGCACTTACTCTGGACAATTGACAGTTGTCATTAGATTAAAGTTTGTTTCATATTCTGTGGTCTCAATTTTAAAAACATAGTGTAGACAGTATCAGAGAGCCACACTAGATGACATGTTAATGGTGACACTTCAACAAACACGTTCAGTAGTATGAAAATTATATTCACACATAGTTACTTAGCATTTGTACAATATTTTATCATGGTGTGGAATGCACTTTTTTTTGTCTTTTTTTAAATGCCGTGATCGTAATACAGAGTGATCCCATACACCAGACCTATAACGTACCTGGCATCTTCTAGCGCCGACTCTTTCGTCATGCCTGTAAATATCTGGTCAATTATCATAACCCCAAAAAAGGTTTTCTCCCCCCCCCCTCAAAAAAAAAACAACCTCTTAATTAAAATGCAAATTTCCAACTCTAAACGATGTCAAGTCATGTAGTCCAAATCAAAGCCAAGGCAAGTCTCTTGGCTACCAAGTCTAAAGTCAAGTCTTTCCTATGAATAAGTAAGCAAGTTGCACGTCATAAAACTGGCAACTCAAGTCAACTTGAGTCAATTGACTTGAGTCGAGTCCCCCCACCTCTGCTTTCTGCACGTGGAAACCTTTAAGTAAAGCAGCTCTCAAGTGTTAAAACCATTGCAGTAGAAGGAATTAGACTGACGCTGGGAAGGAATGACATTGCAAAATCCAGTAGTTCCCAAACAGCTGGCTTCAAGTGAGTTGGTAATCTTTTTTATTTATTTATTTATGTATTTTTTTTTTAATAAGAGATCTGTCTCTTTTCACACATGTGAAAAGATGACTTGGCACACAAGCAGTATTTCACTGTTATGTTACTGTTGTTAATCATTGTTGCTAATGTTTCTGGACATGACAATTAGGGAACACCTCTTACGGTGTGTTCAGATTTGAGTTTGGTTGGGTTAAAATCAACTTGGGTGTGTGTTTTTTTTTTCACATGGTATGGGTCATATGGTTCATTTGAAGTGTGAACGTTAACATCCAAACCCAGAGGCATACCACTGAGACTACTTTAAGAGGCGTTTCTTTGAGGCTTTGACCTTTTTCCATAATGTGTATGTATACTACACATGCAGTTGTTGCAAAAGTGAGGAAATTTGAGAGGTAAACCTGACAAGACAATATCATAATCTGCAGACTATCTGTTGATGTATCCAATAAATGAGTACAGCCATCTGTCCCACAAATCTAAGTTGAGGCTCAATTTTCTAGTTTGACAAAAAAGCTCTTGATTTGCTCACTAAACTGTATTTACTACTATAATTGCTATGTTTTTTTTTACCTCTTGCGTTTAGGGGGAACTTTTGATTGAATTGATTTGATTTTGTTTAGATTACATACAGCCCTAACCATTTAAGGCACTGTGTGAGGTGGTAGGATGCAAACACTACAGCTTCTGGAAAAGCAATAAAAAATTATGTGTTCTTGCGCAATATCACAATTTATTATTATGAAGAAAAAAAAATGGAAACAAAAACTTTTTTTTTTTTTTTTTTAATAATAATTTGTTAGCTTTTCTGACTACTGTTGAAAGATTCCGTCTCAATTATGTTAAGTAAGAGATACAAAATTAGACTATCTTAAGACTTCCAGATTCTCATCAGTGGTCCTTTTATAATATTGATGTCAAAATTTCTGATCTGGAAGACACCTCCTGTATATAAAAAACAAAGACCTGTTTTCTGGTTGAACTTCACCACACCTCGTTATTCTTACCATCATATTGAAATGTCATTCATAGTGAAATGAAAAGAAACATTTTAATATGGATGATTATTTTTAAAGGCAATGAGGCAAAGTCGTTGCATACTGTATCTAGACACTGTTTCTTTTCCTGTTTTAGTCCACATGAAAACTTATCTGAGCTACAAATCCTGATTGGATCCTCTTTGTCACAGGACTATAATGTTATAATTATTTCAAGTTTTTCAATTACTTTAAAAAAAAAAAAAAAGAAATATTTAAATATGTGCAATATATAAATGTCTTTCATAGGTTTTGCCATCACTCGACTTGCAATAATATGATATGTACATCCTTGTTCGTCAATCGTAGTACTCGATATTTGTATGTCTCTAAAAGTTAGTTTCCTCTGGTATGTTCAGGCACAGGAGTGTGCCCTCATTAAAAATTCAGTAGACTGAGCACACAAATGCCCTCTTGGGTGTGTGTGTGGACGGTGTGTGCGTCCGTTTTTTTGTGCTCTCCCACCTTTCTCCTGCCCGTTCCTTTAATATTTCATGCCTTGTCTTTGTGATCGTCCTCTAGACCTCCCAGACCAGGAGGAACCCCGGAGACTCCTCGCAGGACGCCGGCCACACCCCCTCAGCCCTCCAACCCGGCGCTACAAGCCCAGATCAAACAAGGTAACTACAAAAGGAGGGGGCGCTTGTTTCGCACACCCATGGGGCCCTGCGGGGACATTGGGAGAGAGGCTGGGGCTCAGAATGTAGCTACTGGCAATAAATCCCACAGAGACTTCAAAAAAATATCACAGAAGGAAGCTGCTGGTGTTTTCTTGTTCAGTGGATCTTTTTAAATACTCTTCTCATTTTTGACATGTTAGCGGTCTAACAGCTGGAGTTTAAACCTCCTAAAAATTATTTCTGAGAAAGCCTTTTGGACCATCAAATGCTTTTCTTATAAAAAAAATATGAATTGAATTTATAAATCTAACCACTCAAAAATGTACATCTAAGTCTTCCTGTGCACCACATTTTTATTGAACACATGCTTTTCTTAATTGTATTTATTCACCAAACCAGTAAAGTACTGTTCATAACTACTTTTTCATCTCAAAAGCTCAGCTCTAATATTATTTTTCATTTCACATTTAACTTGTATGGTTATATGTCTGCCAACAAATGTGTAGAAAATATTTTGTTGGCATTCTTCTGCCTCGAGAGTCTGTCATGACGCAAGTCTGCCACAGACAAAACATAAAAAATTTGAAATTTGTGTCACTGTTATAATTTAGGTGTCTTTTAAGTGTATTAGGAGAAGAATTTTATTATAAATATTTTTATTGGGAGGAAAAATTACCCCCCAAAAACTGCAAAACTGATTTACAAAAGAAAAAGTGTTAACTTTTTTATGGTTCACTATAGGTGACATTGTAACCATCTGTCACCATCTGCCAACCACACGTGCACATTTGCACACTTGTCTAGCACAATACCTGCACATTTGTTGATACACACACACACTTGCCTTGGAGGGCACACTTGTGTTTTTGGTGGGAGGGAATGGGGTTTTGTGCTATTGTCATGCTCTAATGGGGTGAAGCGTGACAAGCGCGTGGACTGGTTCGCCCCACACTCCTATTCGTGTCCATTCAGAGGGACTACTTGGCCATGATCTCTGCTCAGAGAGTCTACTCAAATCAATTGTGTGTGTGTGTGTGTGTGTGTGTGTGTTAATAACTGCTCATAATCTTCCTGTGGAAAAAAAAAACCCTAAAGTCCTACTTCAACCAGTAGTTAAAGAACAGTGATTTTTCTTCCTACTTCTTGCATTTAGTACTTGATAAACATATTCCACAGAGACACTTATTCCAAAACATTTTCTTCAGTGTTGTCCTGATTGCCAAAGGTTAAGCAATGAATTACCAGCAATCAATAGATTGCCCAACAAAAGTACCTCACATTGACTTCAATAGTTTTTGTGGTTTACACATCAACTTATGACAGTCTTATGCCTTGCTTATCCATGTGTTTTAAGAGTGTATTAGGCCATCTCTATTTTTTGTATTAATTGTACAGTGTTTAAGTGTTTCTTTCACTGCACTTTCATTTAATCTATTCTGTTCATATGTGCAACTTTCTATCTTCCTCTGTTTTTTCTTGTTTTCTCTGCAACAACAGTAAATGTTTTGCCCTTTGCCACATCTTCTATATGGTAACTATGGTAGGGATTTTTGCTGTTAAGCACGTGTGTTATCTACAGCTGCATTGAAAGATCACATTGCAATATTGTCATTCGATATTAAATCAATTATATATAGGTTACTACACCAAATTGTATCAATCTGAAAACACAGTGGCTATATTTATGGATTTGAATGCCTTTTCCCCAGGCTGTTTTTACGGAAAGCCTTAGGTGGTAGGTGAGTTTACGAAATTTAAGGCCTTTGTAGTATATGGGTGCTATGTTAGTAATGGATGTGAATGTAACTTGATTTACCCTGATAGCTGTCTGATTAATCTGAGTATTAATCTTAGGCTCTTGCATCCTTTTATTGAGAAAACGCTGCATGGATCAGAATTCACACACACGTACGTACACACACACATGCCCACCACATTCAACAATACCCCTCAATTGATAAATGGGTATTACCCATGTACAGTAGAGGAAATACTACTTTTATTATTATTATTTGATCCCTCACTGATTTTGTAAGTTCACCCACTGACAAAAGACATGAGGGATCTATAATGCGTGTGTATAATTTTTGTTAACAGTGAGAGACAGAATATCATAAAGAAAATCATATTTCAAAAACTATATAAAAGAATTCTGGCTGCCACAGACTTTCATTTTAAGAAAGTACTCCGAAACTCGTTAGCTGTATGAAAGACGCCAATCTCAGCTCGTTGCTCGTATAAAGACACCTGTCCACAGAATCAATGAATCAGACACCAACTCCATCATGGGCAAGACCAAAGAACTTTCCAAGGATATCAGGAACAAGATTGTCGACTTCCACAAGGCTGGAATGGCTACAAGACCATTGGCAAGAAGCTGGCAACTGTTATAATTAGAAAATGGAATAAACATCCATCCATCCATTTATTTTCTGAGCCGCTTATCCTCACTAGGGTCGCGGGCTTGCTGGAGCCTATCCCAGCTGTCATCGGGCAGGAGGCGGGGTACACCCTGAACTGGTTGCCAGCCAATCGCAGGGCACATAGAAACAGACAAACATTCGCACTCACAGTCATGCCTACGGGCAATTTAGAGTCTCCAATTAATGCATGTTTTTGGGATGTGGGAGGAAACCGGAGTGCCCGGAGAAAACCCACGCAGGCACGGGGAGAACATGCAAACTCCACACAGTCGGGGCCGGGGATTGAACCCGGGTCCTCAGAACTGTGAGGCTGACGCTCTAACCAGTCGTCCACCGTGCCGCCATGGAATAAACAACAAAAATAAAATCATTTAATCACTCTCCCTCTGTCTGGAGCTCCTTGCAAGATTTCAACTCATAAGGTATCAATGATCATGAGAGAGGTTAGCCATCAGCCCAGAACTACACGGGAAAAGCTTGTTAATGATCTCAAGACAGCTGGGACCACAGTCACCAAGAAAAACATTGGTAACACACTACGTTGTCCATCCATCCATCCATCAATGTTTTTTTTTACCGCTTATCCTCACTAGAGTCGTAATGGATTAAAATCCTGCAGCACCTGTAAGGTCCCCCTGCTCAAGAAGACACATGTACAGTCCTGTCCCACGTTTGCCAATGAACACCTGAATGAATAAAAAAATAATAATAATAATGATTTGAGAGAAGGTAACGTGACCACATCACCTTCTCCCAAAGATGAGACAAAAATTGAGCTGTTTGGAATCAATTTGACTCACCGTGTTTGGAGGAAGAGGAATTCAGACTATGACGCCAAGAACACCATTCCCACCATTAAGCATGGAGATGGAAGGCTCTTCTCACCCGATTGCTCAGTTTGGCCGGACTGCCAGCTCTAAGAAGAGTTCTGGTAGTCCCAAACGTCTTCCATTTAAGGATTATGGAGGCCACTGTGCTCTTAGGAACCTTAAGTGCAACAAAAAAGTTTTTTTTTGTAACCTTGGCCAGATCTGTGCCTTGCCACTATTGTGTGTCTGAGCTCTTAAGGCACTTCCTTTTGACCTAATGATTCTCATTTGCTCTGACATGCACTGTCAGCTGTAAGATCTTATATATAGACAGTTGTGTGGCTTTCATAATCAAGTCCAATCAGTATAGTCAAACACAGCTGGACTCCAACAAAGGTGTCAAAGGGTCTGGATACTTATGGCACTGTGATATTTCAGGATTTAATTTAATGTTTCTTTAAATAAACCTGCAAAAATTTCAACAATTCCGTTTTTTTCTGTGAATATGGGGTACTGTGTGTACATTAATGAGGACAAAAATGAACTCAAATTATTTTAGCAAATGGCTGCAATATAACAAACTGAAAAATATAAGGGGGTCTGAATACTTTCCGTACCCAGTGTACGTGGTGACCAGAATGTGGAGAGTCCAAGAGGGTTTTTCATGCCCTTGGCTTGGTCCTGGCAGCGTGCACGTCCTCGAGTGGATAAGTGGGTACCGAACATATTCTCCGCAGCCTTGGCTATCCGTTGCAGTCTGATCTTGTCCTCCTTCCAGACTGTGATGGATGAACACAGAACCGATTCAAAGACTGCTGTGTAGAACTGCCTCAATAGCTCCTGTGGCAGGACGTGCTCCCTCAGAAGCCGCAGGAAGTAAATCCTCTGTTGGGCCTTTTTTGTAGAAGGAGTTGATGTTGGTCTCCATCTTCAGGTTGTGAGAGACCGTAATTCCCAGGAACTTGAAATTTGCGACAGTTGACAAAGGGCAGTTGGACAGTGTGAGACGCAGCTGTGGCGAGGGATGCCTTCTGAAGTTCACAATCATCGCTACTGTCTTGAGCGTGTTCATCTCCAGGTTGTGTTGGCCGCTCCACTTACTGTCAATAAGCAGACTCGTCACAGTCTTTGATGAGGCCGATGACTGTGGTGTTGTCTGCAAACTTCAGGAGTTTGACAACCGGGTGGGTTGAGGTGACGTCATTCGTGTAGAGAGAGAGGAGCAGCGGAGAGAGGACACATGCTTGGGGGGGGGGGGCCCTTTGCTGGTGGTGAGTGTGGATGAGGTGGTGTCTCCCAGCCTCACCTGCTGTGACCTGCCCGTCAGTAAGCTGTAAATCAACTGGCAGGTGCCAGGTGACCCGTTGAGCTGGAGAAGCTTGGAGGAGAGGGGTTCGGTGTTAATGTTGGTGAACGCAGAGCTGAAGTCCAAGAACAGGATCCTCGCTTTGGTCCTTGCGCCGTCGAGGTATTCTGGGATGAAGTGCAGTCCCATGTTGACTGAGTCATCCACAGACCTGTTTGCTCTATAGGCAAACTGGAGGTGGTCCAGCATGAGGCGTTCAAAGCAAAGGACTTCATTATCACAGATGCCAGGGCGACAGGCCTGTAGTCATACAGTCCTGAAAGTGGAGGTTTCTTAGGGACTGGGATGAAGCCTTTGAGACAGGATGGGACACAGTTCCAAAGATCTATTGAAGATCAGTTTAAAACTGGAACGAGGTGGTCCGCATAGACTTTTAAGCTGGAGGCTTACTTACTGTCCGGGCCTGCCGCTTTGTTGATCTTTTGTTGTTTAAAGACATGTTTCTCGTCCTGTTTGTGAATGGTCAATGCATATCTGTATGCATTTTTTTTGTAACCTTGGCCAGATCTGTGCCTTGCCACAATTCATATTGTGGAATTATTGTGCTGTTGATTAGAAAAAATAGTTTAATTCTTACCTTTCCCACTCATGAAAACTAAATCAAGTACAAGGCAGCCGGTAATCAATTCCGACTTGGCTGTGATTGGTCACATGGTTGTCAATCAAACAATCTCCACTGTGATTGGCCAAATGATTGGAGAGTCTTTTACCAAGCTACTCAGGTCAACTGTAAAAAGTGAAGATTTGTCATGCCTAGTTATGGTCTAAATGTTGAAAATGTTGAGGAAATGGTGCCTATTACTCTGAAGCCCTGGTAAAATAGGCATAAAAATGCCACTGGACATAACATACCTATATAATTTGTATATATTGTATGTCTATTGTGTGGAGCATGCAATACAGAAATTAATGTCCCCTCCCCCACCAACAGTTGTTGCCAAAAACAACCACATAGACCTCTTATGCCACAGGCTGGCCCTGGCTTCTAGCTACATTGAGAGAAACACATCACAGTAATTCGACCTGTTCGAACATCTAGACATGTTTGGTGACATGATTTTTATTTTTTATTTTTTAATTATTATTTTTTTGTGATTGAGTAACTTGTTTACCTTCGCGTGTTCGTGTCCCTCGTGATTCACACTGGAGGCTCTGCTGGCAGCTGTCTGCTTGCTTTCTCTTGAACCTCTTCTTCTCTTGCTGCCCAAACTGCTCGTCTTGGCGGAGGCGATGTATATCGCCACCTACTGAGCGGTGTGTCATGACACGCTATAGTAAGGACAAAAAGATACTGGCAAAATCTATTGGTGGTGGCCAAAATTCACTTGTGGCATCCTGCCACAAATAAATGTATATGTGGGAAACCCTGCGTGGCTCCAGAGCTGCATGTAGCTCTTTCATCCTTCTGCTCACGCTCCCTGTGACATAAGAAAATAAACAAACTTAATTCTAAATGTGATTATTATTATTATATTTTTTTAAAAATATGTGTCACAGCGACACCTGTTACTAAGATTTATTGAGGTATATTTGACCCCGGAAGGTAAAGCATGGATAAATCAAAGAAAATAAGAGTTTCTGAAGAAAACAGAACATTTATGCTACGCGCGACATATGTCTTACTGCCATGATGTGCTGAGGTTCAGGAACAAAAATCACATTAACCAGGTAAAATAAATATTTTAATCACATATTATTTTGCAGCTACTTATTTTATATCATTAAGTGAAATAGTCCTTTTTAATTCAAGTTGACAGCTGACTACACACGCCATAAGCGATAAAATGACAGAACACAAAAGCAGACAGAATTTTTGGGGCGCTGCAGGTGGATAATTTAAGTTGTGCTTTTATTTCATTAATACAAGGAAGACTCAAATAGACATTAACTATTTTATTTGAAAATAAACTTCAACCAAGCTCTATTTTTGGTTCAAAATGTTTTTGTTTCATGCAGTTCACTTGATTTCATAAATACAACACTATAGTTTGTTATATACAGGTGGAAATAAAATATATAGTTTTATTATCACTTTTGATGTCAACTCACCTTCGATGTCAGACGTTTTTTTGTGGGAGATGGTCCAAATGGCTCTTTTCGTAAAGGTTGCCGACCGAACCCTGGTCGAGAGCAAAGATAAAGGAATGCTTAGCTGTTTCAATACTTTTGGATGGGACTGTAGAAGCATTCTGAAAACTGTTACCAACATTCCTGACACCTGTCTGCTCTGTGCCTTGCTCTGTACTTCCTAATCAAATAAGAGTTACAGTATCTGATTCAATGTGGCCTTTTTTCCCCAGACTGGATCAACAGCTTTTCTTTCAGTTTATATCTAATTTGCTCGATTTCATTGTTTGCTGTTGCTGCTGTGTTGTAATTGAGTTTAATATATTCATCCACTCTACTTGACTGCTTCTCTCCTCCCTCTATGTTCTGTGTCTGTATGTATACAGTTAACATCTTTCTAACATCTTCTTCACTCTTCACTATTTTTCTCCTTTTCTTCCTTTTACAAGTTGCTGTAGCCACCACAGCCAGCACCGTTTCTGCTGCTGCTACAACTGCTGGGCCTAAGGGGGCCCCTGGGGTTCTTCCTCAGAGGGCCCCTGGCTCCCCCAGCCCTGGTCCTGCTTCTCATAGCATCCCCTCAGTCAATGAAGGTACTGACTGAACTGATGGGTACAACTTACAGGAAATTTTACAGCCCTGTTCTTTATTCACCCACTTATCCTTGGAGTTTCTCTTCTTCCTTTCCTATTGTCCCCTCCCTTCTGTACCTTTTCTGATGTTTGTATTCTCCCTCATATGTAGTTTTTATTTTTGAAACTAGCATGTCCTGTTGTATTTGGTGTAATTTGAACTTTTGTCCTTAAAGCCATTAGTTATTGATATCCCCTGAATCCATTTCCATCAATCATTACTGTTCAGCTTTTTGCCTCTCTCGTCTCAGTCTAAGCTATACCATTCACCTCCTGCTTTTCTCGAGTGTCCATCTAGGTCATTTCCCCCCCGTCTTCCTCATTGTTTGTGTCTGCCGAACTGTATGTCTACCTGTTTGAGTCTGTTATAGGTGTGTTCAATTCACTTTCAGTCCACTCAGTTGCGTAGCGATCAAAATGCAGTACTAATAAAGAATTCAAATGTGTTTATGCTATTGTTTTCAAATTCCCAGCTTTGGAGAACTTGCAAATAACCAAAAACTTTCTTGACATTATTTGAGAGTGGATTGACCATTGTCTCTGTTGACTGGTGTTTTTTGTTTAGTTGTTAATGCACAGTGAGTGTACTGTTATTCAGTGATGTTTCTCTCTTTCTGTCTTTTGCATGTTGGACATTTTCTGTTTCTTTTTGCTCAGTTTGCATGCATGTTTCTTTTCACCAGACAGTGTCAGCAGAAGTAATTGACTAATTGTGGACTCAGTTAGCAATTAAGGATGCGGAGGATACTGTGTCCTTAATCGGTGCTTCTTTGACATGGTCCAAATGCTGTTTGAGCAACCCAATGCATGCACTCTTTTTTAAAATGTCAGCATTTAAGTATTATTTTTAAATTTTTAAATACCATCCGGTTTCCAAATTTCAGTAGGAGTAGGCTATAGACAATGCAGTATTTGGCCCTAGTCCCCTGTTTCTGTAGGTCTTCAGTCTTCTTCAGACTTCCTAAAGACTTTTAGTCATTCAAATGTCAACATTTTCCACATACTGTATGTTTCTCACAACCAATCACCAGATGTTTTTGATTCAGAGCAGATGCTAAATGCTGCTCACATTGCGAGGTGTGGTTTTCATTTCAGTAGGGTGACACAGGGGAATCACCACATTTTATACAGTTACCATAAACACTGCTGCAAGTGCAATGTAGTTTTGCAGAACAAATTCAAATTGTGAAAAGTTTGAGTACATTTCCTCTTGACTATCACCATATCAAGAGCCTATCTACACGGAAATTACTTGTGCAACCACCATGATTTGGCCATAGAAATAGCTCTTATAAACACAAGCCAATTGCCTTATTTTGTTAACTGTGTTAATTGCAATTTATTTGATGTTCAATAGCTTTAAGGTGGTTGATTTTGTTGATTTTAGCATTGGTGTGTGATATAAATATATGAATTATTTAAAGAAATTCAACTCTGTAAACCACTCTGTAGAGAAGTTCCATTTTCATTTAAAAATGGCATATTCCCCATCTTTCACAGTGGGTACAGTGTTCTTTTACTAACAATTTAGCCTTTGTGTGTATTTAAGTGCTGGAGGTAAGTTTACGTTTGTGTTCCTGACAAAGAGATTCGATCTTAATTCCTTTGCTTTTTTGCAGTCATTCAACATTCACATCAAACAGGCACATTTCGCATGCAGCTTTTAAAATCTCCAGAAACCATACATTGGAACAATATATTTGGATAAATAAGGTGGTTTGTTCATGTTCAGTATCAGTGACGCCATTCATACTTACGAAGTTTTCTGGCTTTGTAAATGTACAGTATATGGATAAATAAAGACTGTGACAGTATGGAGCCCGATTGATTGTTAGTTTGAGGGGTTTAGATTTGAGTCAGATTTGCTCAAAATATCCACTTCAATGATGTCTTCAAGTTGAAACAATAGCAAAACTCTCCCTGAGGTATCGCTGAAAGTTTGTTCGAATCCCTCCTAATCAACTTTACCTGTGTGGGTCAGTGTGTGTGTGTTTTCAAGAATGTGAGAGCATCATTGCTGTCATGTAAAAAACTGTCACACTGAAGGGGCATCTTCAAAATGATGTTTCACATTCACGTGGGGGTGTTTAAGAATGTTGGCAAAATTACATTTTAATGGAAAATTTAATTATATTTGGTATTTCCAAGTATTCAATTGGTCTAACATCTGTCTTGTCTGAGATTAGAGCAATGTAAAAAGCAGACAATGCATGAACAGCAAGTCTTTTTGTGAGCAAAAGTTTGTTCATTTGATGTAATGGTTTGTCCCACGCCTGCCAGTAAAAATTCCAAGAAATTACCTTGCTTTTATTTACAGGTTGGAGCCAGCTGGCAGCAATGCACTGTGTAATGCTGCCTGACCTCTTGGGTCTGGATAAGTTTAGACCTCCGCTACTAGAGATGCTGGCCAGGAGATGGCAGGACCGCTGTCTGGAGGTAAAACACTGTTGTAAAGAAGAATACTAAAACTTCTATAATATGCATACAATATTAACTTCTATAATATGCATATCATATTAAACCTTTGCAGAAAACTGAAATCTGTGAGAGCATCCATCTTCACACTAATTGAAACCACTGTTCTTTTGCATAGGTGCGCGAAGCAGCACAAGCTTTACTGTTGGCTGAGTTGAGAAGGATCGGTCAATCAGGGCGTAAGGACACCATTGATTTGTGGGCACCTTACCTGCCTCAATATGTGGACACAGTCAGCTCCCGTAAGTAGTCAGACATTACATGACATAAATAATAATAATGATCATCATAATCGAAATAGTAATAATAGATGAGGTTTATATAGAGCTCTAGAGTGTTCAAAATCGCTTTATCCATCCATCCATTTTTTTCTACCGCTTATCCAAAGTCGGGTCGCGGGGGCAGTAGCTTTAGCAGGGACGCCCAGACTTCCCTCTCCCCAGCCACTTCATCCAGCTCTTCCGGGGGGGATCCAGAGGCGTTCCCAGGCCAGCTGAAGGATGTAGTCTCTCCAGCGTGTCCTGGGTTGTCCCTGGGGTCTCCTCCCAGTGGGACGTGCTCGGAACACCTCACCAGTTAGGCGTCCGGGAGGCATCCGAATCAGATGACCCAGCCACCTCATCTGGCTCCTCTCGATGTTGAGGAGCAGCGGCTCTTCTCTGAAATCCTCCCGGATGACCGAGCTTCTCACCCTATCTCTAAGGGAGAGCCCGGACACCCTGCGGAGGAAACTCGTTTCGGTCGCTTGTATCCGGGATCACGACCCACAGACGCTGCCCCGATCCGCTTGTCAATCTCCCGTTCCATTCTTCCCTCACTCGTGAACAAGACCCAAGATACTTGAACTCCTCAAACTCCTCCACTTGGGGCAGGCTCTCATCCCCGACTTGAGGGCATGCCACCCTTTTCCGACTGAGGATCATGGTCTGAGATTTGGAGGTGCTGATTCTCATCCCAGCCGCTTCACACTCAGCTGCGAACTGCTCCAGTGAGAGTTAGAGGTCACGGCTTGATGAAGCCAACAGAACCACATCATCTGCAAAAAGCAGAGATGGAATACTGAGGCCACCAAACCGGACCCCCTCTACGCCTCGGCTGCGCCGAGAAATTCTGTCCATAAAAGTTATGAACAGAATCGGTGACAAAGGGCACCCTTGGTGGTGTCCAACCCTCACCGGAAACGAGTCCGACTTACTGCCAGATATGCTTTAGATAGCATTAAAAAAATAAGTAAATAATTTAAGTTTATTTTGAACAGGTGGGTTTGAGTTGTGATTTAAAGGTGTCTAGGTATGTGCAGTTGTGGATGTGTTGGGGAAGTAAGTTTCAGAGGGATGGGGGAGCAATGGAGAACAGTTTTTTCTCTCCAGGTTCTGTACCTCGTCCTGTGAAGTTGGAAAAGAGGGTTTGTTTATGTTGTGGTCATAGCAACAGCACTGGGTGAGAAGATGGCAACATGCATATTTGCATCTTTCTTAATCATCGATAAATTACAATTAAATTGACATACTTTAGTTGCATGAACAATGCAATGTTTCAAATTTTCTTGCCATTGCGTTGTTTTTCTTTTGCGATTATTTTTTATGGTGCCTACTGAGACCTGATTGATCAAGTTTATTCAGCATCAGTGACCTCATCAGAAATCAGATAACATTGCCTTTTTGTTGTGCTGTCACTATCCTATCCACCTGTGTTTCTTTTTCTTCCCCATGCATTCACCACTCTCCCCGTCCATAGTTACACCTTACGATGGAAAGAAAAGTTGATCTTCACCTTCATTTACTAGAAACGGCCATCAAAAATACCATGCCTGTATATGTACTGTATCTGTTTTCAGGAGTTGCCTTGTAGTTGCTGGGGGGGGGGTGTTCCTCAGGGGAACAGTTGCCATGGAAATGGGTACCGGTCAGTGTTGTGTTACCACAGCAGTACCGCAGGCGGGGGAGGTAGGGAAGTGATGGACGGGTGACCCCAGGGGAAGAGGGAGGACAGATGGGGGAGGGAACTCAGAGGGCAATATAGAGTGAGGTTATAGGGTCATTGAATTTGATTTATGCACAACAAGACTGAAGCAGACAAAAAAAAGTGGGTTGTTCCAGTCCTGGAAATGCTGGGTTATTATGAGAAAGTCAAATAATGCTTCTTACACACGATCTTGTGCAGGTAGCCGTCAGCTATTTAAAAAAAACTCCTAAATCCCAAAATAAATGTATTCAAACCTTTTTCATCCTGTAAAATAATGTCTAACTTGTTCTACTTTCTAGCTTTGCTCCTGATTTCTCCTGGGCCCTCACATGAAACTTTCAGGTCAATGTTAGCAAGTATGTGTCAGTCTAAAGACACTGCTTTGTTGAGGATCATCCTAAATATTTCCCTTATAGAAGTGTAAGGCATCTCCTTAATGTGGGATGAGTGTACCGTAAGTGGAGTTGTACATATGGGACACTGTTGACACATCTAATTGTCCATTTGTATTACACAAGTCTTCCCTATAATACCCCTCCACACAAACCCACCCAACCCCTAGCTTTCTCCCCTGTTCCCTTGTCTTGTCCCTCTTTCAGCGCCACCACCACCTGAGCATTGCATGGCTGAAGTTTGAAGCAGAACACCTGAACTTATTAGCTTTTGATAAAAAAGAAATATTAAAGAGATTGTGTTAATCCCATTTCCCACTACTGCGGCAGCCAAGGCTCTATATATATATATATATATATATATATATATATATATATATATATATATATATATATATATATATATATATATATATATATATATATATATATATATATATATATATATATATATATATATAGTGTGTGTGTGTATATGTATATTACGCCCGTTAAAACATATACCTCCTCAATTACATTCCATTAGTCCAAAGAAAAAGAGATAATAAAATAGGTCCACTACATATTAGTGCAAAAATAAATCATCTTACATACTTCCTTCTCTCCAAATGTGATGTCTATATTTCAAATACAATTTTTTTTATAGCGGATGCTCAGAAAAATAAATAATTTTACAGTATCACTAAGCGGAGGAAAAGAATGTAGGAGTCCCATGATTAGGTTATTTATTGTTACTTGGCTGTTTCTAAACCCGCATTGCCTTTAAGAGTATTCCTGCCTTTCTGAATTGACTTGAATTTTTTACTCAAGCAAATAAATCACTGTTAGTAGTTAGTAATTTTTATGATATAGTTGCAGCAATTTCTAATGTTAAAACTTTAAAAAATATGACAGTAAATTCTGTTAAATTAGCGAAACAGATAATTTCTCAGTGCACTTTTTCGTTATTGTGAGCATGGCATGATGATTGCACCAGCAATAATAGTGTTTTGGAGGTACTATATACGAATGTAAACATTGGCTGAATGGGGATAGAAGTGCACAGTAATTCAGTCCCCTCCAAAGGTATTGGAAGGGCAAGGTCAATTCCTTTGTTTTTGTTGTATACTGAAGACATTAAGTTTTCAGATAAAAAGATGAATATGAGACAAAAGTTCAGAGTTCCAGCTTTTATTTCATTGTATTTACATTTAGGTGTGTTAAACAACTCAGGACAGAGCACTTTTTTTTTTAACCCACCCACTTTTTCAAGTGAGCAAACTTATTGGAACTTGTGACTGATGGATGTTTCTAGTTGCTCAGGTGTTGCCTTTTAGATTGATAGCTTAAACATTCGTGCTTGTTTTTGAATTTGGATTTCACCTGTGATAACTGCATTTGCTGTTAAGCAAACATGAAGATCAGAGAGCTGTCTCGGTGAAAACCAAACCATTTTGCAGCTGAGAGAAGAGGGAAAATCGATCGGAGCTATTGCACAAACATTAGGCATAGTCACTACAAGAATTTGGAATGTCCTGCAAAGAAATAAACTACAGGTGTACTGAGCAACAGACATCTAACAGGTCGGCCACGGATATCATCGGCAGTTGATGACAGAAACATTGTGAGAGCTGTAAAGAAACGCTCAAAGACAACAGTCAGTGACATCACTGCCAACCTCCACAGGGCAGGGGTGAAGGTATGACAATCCACTGTTCAATGAAGACTTCAAGAGAAGAACTATAAGGGCCATACCACAAGATGCAAACCACTCATCAGTAAAAAGAATAAGAACGCCAGATTGGATTTTGCAAAGAAGTATAGAGATGAGTAAAAAACGTTTTGGAAGAAAGTTTTATGGACTGATGAGACCAAGATTAACATCTGCCAAAGTGATGGAAAGGCCAAAGTATGGAGAAAGAAAGGATCTGCTTATGATCCAAAACACACAAACTCATCTGCGGAGCATGGTGGAGGTAATGTGACCCAATCGAGCATGCATTTCACCTCCTGAAGAGGAGACTGAAGGGAGAAATCCCGAGAAACAAATTGAGAAGGAACTGAAAGAGGCTGCAGTAAAGGCCTGGAGAAGCATTTCAAATGAAGAATGCAACAGTCTCGTGAAGTCAATGGGTCACAGACTTGATGTGGTTATTGCAAGTAAGGGTTATGCCACCAAATATTAAATGTTATTCACTTTAAGTTAATTTAATGTCTGTTCCAATACTTTTGCTCACCTGAAAAGTGGGTGGCTTCAAACAAAATGTGCTCTGTCCTGAGCTGTTTCACACATCTTGATGAAAATACCATGAAATCAGGTATCAAATTAATCTTTTGATCTGAAACCTGAATGTCTGCAGCATACAACAAAAACAAAGGAATTGACCTTGCCTTTCCAATACTTTTGGAGGGCACTGAATTACTGTGCACCCAAATGTCTTCAGTATACAACAAAAACAAAGGAATTGACCTTGCCGCTCCAATAGATTGGGAGGGGATTGTATATGATCTGAAGATGTCTTTTTCACAAAAACTTAGAAACTACTAAAGTGAATTGAGAAGGACTCAGCGAGCAAGAAAGAGAGGTTATCACCAGCATTATTCACACCTACATACTCATGCCCACACACAATTTCCCCCTCCAAGCTGTGTGTGTGCAAGCTGTTTCTTTGATCACTGAATAGTAATCACCATTTCTTTTCTATTTTCCCCAATATTGGTCACCTGCTGCTGTGTTCTTCCTTTTGTCCCCCTTGTCTGTGTTCATGGAAGTTAAGTGGTTTTAGTAGTAAGAAAAGTATTTATTGATAAAAACTATAGTAATTGTCACAATAAGATTAGTCGAGATAACAAAATAGCTGAGCACTATAATTTAACAGCAAAGGAAGTATGCATTTTGAATAGAGAGCAACGGACACAATAGAGTAGGAGGAAACGGTCCAGGAGGTTAACAAGGCATGCTGGGGGCTATGTGTCATGGCTGACATGACAAGCTTGACCTTGGAGTAGGCGAGAATACCTTCCACTCCCCCTCACCTCCCATCCATCCTAACCCCCTCCCACCTTCAGTCCTCCATTCTACCAAGCAACCCCCTCTTCTTTCTCCCGCAGCGGGTTGCAACTCTTTCATTCTCTACCAACTGACTTATAGTTCATAAGCCTGGTTGGTCACGTTTTGTAACTATGTGAAAAGTAACGGTGTGGAAGTTCCAGTGGAAAGGGGTTCTGTATATCAGATGGATTAAATTCCCTTCATGAAGATCCCAGCTAAATATGTTTTCCTAAACCTTCAATAAATGCAATTTTTTAAATTATCAGAACATTGTTGAACTCAATTCTTCAATGTTCACTGTTCTACTACAGTCTTGCGCCACAGTATTGTCAAGACATTTTACAGATGGAAAGTTCAAGAGGTATGACAAAAACAAAATCCAGGAAATCTAATTGTATGATTTTTAAACTTTAAATTTATTCGTATATTCCTTTGGAAAATATTCCGACAATCTAAAAGTTTAACTCAATACTTTGTAATGAAATTTGTAATTTTGAATCCATGATGGCATTATGTCTTAGGAATGGTTAGCTTTGTAATTGTGGTCCTAGCTCTCTTCAGGCCATTGAACAGGTTCCCCCCCATGTAGTTTTGGGCTAATCCCTCACTGTTCTCAAGATCATTGATACCCCGCAAGGTGAGATCCTTCATGGAGTCTCAGGTCAAGGGAGATTGTCAGTTGCCATGTATTTACTCCATCTTTTAATAATTACATCAACAGTTATCTCTTTTCACCAAGGTGCTTGTCTGTTGTAGAGTAGCTCATCCCTGCAAGTCTACAGTTTTGTCCCTGGTGTCCATAGACAGCTATCTGGTCTTGGCCATGGATAGATAGTAATCTAAACCAGGACCTAAAATAGGCATTTTTTATTTTCCTGGCATTGTTTAGGATTGTCAGAAAACAGCCTTACAGTGACTGTTTCACATGTGCGTGCCGTGTTTTTCATGTCCGTAAAGATTTGTCCATCTAATTGAATTTAGTGAGAGTTCTGTTAATGCAAAAGCATTGCACTGCCTTCATTTCCATCACACTGAAGCAATTGTGTTTTAATTAAGTCCAATTGCATTTTTATCACTTTAATATATGCACCAAGGGTTGTGTATCAGCTTTCTGTCAGTCTGTATTCATGTTTGTAATATAAAGCTTTCCAGACTCGGAATGAAGAACAGCCAGCACTGTGCGTTAGCGAGTTAATTGGAACAGCAGAATCTTAACTAGGATGAATTACTGTAATCAAAAACAGTGTAATTATTTTTTCTATTAATACATATAATGTAATTTTGTGGAGGTGATGTAGTAATATAGTTTCAGGTGTTATCTCTTGTAACTTTAAATATAATTGTATTGTTTTCTACCGAAGGAGATAACGTCATTGTGTTGCATTATTTTTATAATTATTTGTCCTTATCTGTCGTGTTTGTCTCATTTTACTCCAATTAACATATAGGAATGATGATTGTTTTCTTGCACTGTGTTGTGAGTCCCTGTGTGGATTTCGTTAATTAATTTGTTTAACCAGAGATTAGCCCAGCATCAGTTCCATTACCTTTTGTCAGTCCATTCATTACGGAATAATCATTCATTAGCCTGGCTAATGAAAAGCACTGTTAATTGGCAAAGGAACGATAAGGGTTTCATAAAGGCACTAAGTGTAGCATGTGTGTTTGTATTGGGGTGTGTTTCTATTAATTCTCTTGATAACGAGGAGGTCCAATAAACCTTTATTAGCTACTTAACCAGGACAATAAAAATCAATGTGAAATCTGTTGTGATGATAATACTAACGGCCACACAAACTCTGACAACTCAGACCCCTGCATTTTAATTAAGTCTGGTTTCTGTCTTATAGCTGGCACATCTACTGAACCCTCAACTCCAGCCCAGCCCCCTACTGAAGCTCAGCCACTTGAGGTCAAGGCTCCTGAAGAAGAAATGGACGTAACTGACGACGACATCACTGCAGGTACTAATAATCATGCAACATTAACCACAAAAAAAAAAAAAAAAACTCACAATATCTGTGGTAAGGTACTCATTGCACGAGTTTATATAGTCAAAATGTTGGTTTGGGATCCAATGTACTGTACATGAGGCATTCAATAGAAGTACATTATACGCATGCCTTTTCAAGATATCAAGATATGTGTGTGGAAGTTTATGGGTTCATTTACACAAGAAAGTATCAGGTAAAAACTGTAATTTTTGTTTCCTCAAAAAAAATTTTTTTTAGGTTTGGGACTCGATTAAAAAAATTAAGTAATTAGAGGCTTTGTAATGAATTAATCTCAATCAATCCTTTTCATTGTATAACAATATATGTCCTAAAAAGCAATGTGGTTTAATTTAAATGAACTTTAGTGGACGACTGAAGCAAATTCTATCATTTTAGGACGGTTGTTTTTTGTTTGTTTGTTTTAGAGCAGTATTGCCTTTAAATGGTTTCTGCGCGACAGTTGAAATGTTAGATCACATGTCGGAGGGCTGAAGTGGTTCGGTGGTATGAAAAGTCCTTTTTTTCCAAAATTTGCACAAAACTACTCTTATAAAGGCTTCCATTGGGTATTTTTAATTGTTTTATTTGTTTGTTTGTTTTTTTTAAACAATGAAATTTCCCTCTGGCAGCACAGAGGCCGACTGATTAGAGCGTCTGCCTCACAGTTCTGAGGTCCGGGGTTCAATCCCCGCCCCGCCTGTGTGGAGTTTGCATGTTCTCCCCGTGCCTGCGTGGGTTTTCTCCGGGCACTCCGGTTTCCTCCCACATACCAAAAACATGCATGGTAGGTTAATTGACTACTCTAAATTGCCCGTAGGTGTGAATGTGAGTGCGACTGGTTGTTTATATGTGCCCTGCGATTGGCTGGCAACCAGTTCAGGGTGTATCCCGCCTCCTGCCTGATGATAGCTGGGATAAGCCCCAGCACTCCCGCGACCCTTGTGACGATAAGCGGCTCAGAAAATGGATGGATGGATGAAATTTGCCTCGCATCTAGCCCCCAATTCCTCAGTTACTCAATATTGGGTAGCCGAGCTCTGACGTGTGCAATGTACCAGGAAATTGTGCACTGACAAAGGTTCAGCGTTGTTTGGAATGCAAAGTGCAATTTATTTTTATTTAACTCATTAGTTTGTTTGTTAATGCGTTAAAAGTCCCACCCCTAGTATTTTTACTGAACATTCACGGGCGCATCTCAAGAAATTGGATTTAGTTTTTTAAACTTAACAACTTACTCGGAACATGAGCAAAGTTCTGTCGGAGGTGGGAGTTGAAACTCCTTCTGACATGGGATTCTACGTGGCGTTCCCAGCAGATCCTCACAATACGTTTGGGCCTGCTACGTCGGACCGGGATCTTCCCCCACCATCGGAGCCAACTCACCACCAGGTGTTGATCAGTTGACAGCTCCGCCCCTCTCTTCACCCGAGTGTCCGAGACATGCGGCCGCAAGTCCGATGACACGACCAAAACGTCGATCATCGAACTGCGACCTAGGGTGTCCTGGTGCCAAGTGCACGTTACACCCTTATGCTTGAACATGGTGTTCGTTATGGGCAATCCGTGATGAGCACAGAAGTCCAATAACAGAACACCGCTCGGGTTCTGATCGGGGGGCCGTTCTTCCCAATCACGCCCTTTCAGGTCTCACTGTCATCGCCCACGTGAGCATTGAAGTCCCCCAGCAGAACGATGGAATCCCCAGGATTCCTCCAAGGACTCCAAAAAGTGGAGGGGATCATGCAAATTTTCTACAATAAAGTAATTTATTAAGATTCACCTGTATTTTAGTTGATATGTTTTGTTATGCGAGTAGTGTGTGTCTGCTGGGCCCAATAAATGAACACTTTGCTGGAGTAACTTCTTATGTCAAATGACACAAATGTTTCCATTATATTGCCCTCCCAAACCATGTTGTTTTTTTTAAGCCAGTGTACATTTTTACTTAAAATCAGTCCTGTGTAAACGACCCAGCCTAATTCTAGAAAATTGTGACTTGCGTGGTGTTTAATCCAGTTTGTTGTTGCATTTGCTCTCGCTGTCACCCAAACTCATTTAGGAATGTGAAAAATGAAATTCCTTCAAATAGCAGACTACTGCAGCTCAGTATACACATTTCCTCTATCATGTTCCTTCATGATACGCTCTTAACTAATGGGCAGATGGATAAGAATGACGCTATTGCAGAAGCAAAATATTTTTAAATGTTTTTGTTGTTGTGTTCAGTATCACATTTACAGTACTGTTCATTTTTTTTGGCCATATACACTTCTTTAATGACATTTTCCACCACATTTATTTTTCTTTTTTTACATAGGGTATATCCATCTGCTTATTGTTTTACAATTTGGTGTAAGATTGTTGCAGCCTGCTTACATTTAAATGTAAGAGAAGTCATACTTAATGTTAGTTACTATAATCTTTTTTTCAGTATTTTGGTTGTATTTTACAAAACAATATTTACGTGGTCATTACATCATGGCTAAAACAACAGCGGATACACATCTACGATTCACTGTGCCGCCCACTGTTCCATACACAATTTCTGCTTTTAGGCGCATGCACATTTGAAACTTTCCACACATTTACAGTTCTCTGATGACGTATATTTTTTTTGCAAAACAACCTCATACATCCAACCTTATTATTTAAAAAATGGGTTGACACCTTTACCGTCCCATTTTCCTCCCTTCCTTCTTTTGTCCCCATCCCCAGACCAATCAATATAACATGTACAGCTAACAATTTGTCATTTCACGCAGGTCATTTTTTTTTTTTCCTGTATTGACAGCAGTATTTTTCATTTTCAGTGTAGCATCAACTCTTCAAAATTGTTCAAACACAAGGAATGAAATATTCTGTTGAGGAAATTTAAGAAAACTTTCAACTTTTAATATTCGTAATATCCTAGGAACCTCGTTTGATGTGCGTCCCATGTCAAACAAAAATTTGCAGGGAGGCATAAAATACGATCAGTCTGCGTTTTCTGATCCAGTGCTATGGTTTAGTACTCTGGCGTGGTGCTGGACATCCGCCATGAATTATTATTTTTTTGACGAGGCAGGACTCAAGAGTACGATTAATTTTGTCGCATATTCGCGCTAATTTCTGAATAGTGCAACAAAAAAACAGAACAGAGGATGCGTCCAGTTTTGAGGAAGAACAATTTTTTTCCACGACTTGAAAGCTCCCATAATATAATGTAATAATTGTTTCCATTGAACACTGAATTCAAGATTATGTGGCAAAGCTTGGAAGCAGAAAAAGGCAGTGATAGAAATGCTATCACAGAAAAGGAGGGTAGGAAGGTAAATTAGAGGTCAAAGAAGTGTTAAAAAGAAGAGGAAAGGGAAAAGCCAATGCGGGAGCAACAAAAAATAAAAAATAAAAAGAACGACGAAGAGAAGACGAGGGGAAAAAGTCTGTTTGAAAAAGAAGTTTGGCTTCGGGCTGTTACCACAGCACCTGAGTCTACTCTGCCATCCCCCAGGTGCACACAAACACACTTGTTTTGTCTAAGAGTTGTAGTTGTCCCCAACAGTATCAAGGAATGTAATTTGAATCAGTGGCATCGATGAAGGCATTCATATGCACACGAAGTGCCATTTAGTATTAACTTATTTGTGGTGGATACCATCATCATACATTAAAAATGTCTGCTCGTATTAGAAATTTTATCTAGTTTTAGCAAATGGTTGTGCATCCTGACAACTATCGAGGTTCCCTTGAGCAAGGCATCGAACACCAATTTTATTTTATTTTTTTAAATAAGAAACTTAAAATGCAGTGTTACAAATTACGCACAATAGAGTTTCAAGACATTTGGCAGGTTATAAAGAACTAAAAATAGACATTTACTGAAATTCACAGTAGGAGGTTATATTTACTGAATCCAAAACTATTTCAATAAAAAACCACATAAGTGAAGTTACATTTTGACAGTTCTGTCGGTTTTGGCCGCATCGGTCCGTCTGCGGTGGCACTTACCGTATTACCGACAGTGAAGGCCTCTTTATATTCCCGTGGTCGCGCGGCCGACAACGCCCGCATTGCATCACATGACCGACGAATTGCCCGACGCAGCACATCTGCGTAGCTTGCTGCGCACCCGACAAAAATACTGTATTTTCACAACCATAGGGTGCACCGTATTAAAAGGCGCAGTCTCAGTTACGGGGTCTATTTCTGTATTTAACACATACATAAGGCACTCCGTATTATTGGGCGCAGGCATGGTAAAACATACGCTAGCTTAAAACATACGGTAGCATGCATGCATGCACGCTAAAACAATGTTTTTAAAAAGGCAGCGGGTGCAAAACTGAGTTCGGTTGTACTTTATTGAAGTGTTTAACAATGTACTCATGTTATTTTTTGATCAATCCTCATCCACAAATCCATCAAAGTCCTCATCTTCTGTATCCGAAATGAACAGCTGGGCAAGTTCTCCAACAAACACGCCGGGTTCGCACTCGTACTCTTGGAGTCAGTGTCGTCGCCGGGGGGCTGTTCAGCAATGTTGCTGGCTTTCGTGAAAGCTCGGACAACAGTCAATGCAGATACCTTAGCCCAAGCATCCACAATCCATTCACATATGGTGGTGTAACTCGCCGGCGTAGCCTCCCGGTCTTAGTTGCACTTGGTTTTTCACAGCGGCTGTGAGATGGGTGCGCATGGAGTCACAGATCAAAAGGGACGGTGACGCGTGGAAAAAACATCCGGTCTCTTTACATACACCTCACTCATCCACTCTCATTTTCTCGTCCATCCTGCCCTTTTGATTGGCCTTATCGATGACTTCGGCTGTAAACTTTACTTTAGGCAGCGTCTTCCTCTAAAAAAATCACCATAAGTGGCAGTTTCTGTCCATTACCATGGCAACCAAGCACAACAGTAAAAGCCGACTTCTCGTGCCCCGTTGTGCGTATCGCTACCGTGGTGGTCCCCTTCTTCTCTACAGGTTCACCGGGATGTCGAAAGTGTGCGGAAGTGAGCGGCACCTCGTCCATGTTGGTGATGTGGTTGGGCTGGATGTGTTTGTTGGCAATCTTTTTACTGCAGTAGGAGCGGAAGATGGCCAGCTTTTCCTTGTAATACGCCGGAAGTTGCTGCGCCATGGTTGTCCTTCCCCGGATGGATAGATGGCGCCATTTCATAAAATGAAAGCACCAAGACGGACCTCCTTGAAAATGTTCGATTTTAATTTCTTCTGCAAGTGTTATTGCCCTCAGTCGATTGGTGACTGTAGAGATGCTTCTCCCGGCTGTTCTTTGCTCATTAATCCATTGCTCGAGTTGGTCTTCCAACTCGGGCCACCTCGCCTTGTTTCCGCGGAAACTCAGCTGCGTCTTCTTGACTTGGCGAAGCTCGTTTTCCTGCTTCCTCCACTTGCGAACCATGGATTTGTTGATCTTGAATTCTCTCTCGGCTGCTTGATTCCCATGTTCCTCCGCGTAACTGACAGCTTGTAGTTTAAACTGTGCTTCGTAAGCATGTCTCTTCATAGGTGCCATTTTCGGGGGTCCTTAGCCAAACCGATGTTTTTTTGCACAATGCACACCCCGGCACTATATACCTACTGGGGGCGTGACTTTAGCGTCCTCCTTCACGCGCACCCTTCCCCCTTTATGTCCGCATGCTGTCCTCAGTCACGTCCGCCTTTCCTCTATATAAGCAGCGTGTCGGCAGGAAATGCTCCCATTCAGTCAAGCGGAGCGCTCATCTAAGGCGCACACATAAGGCGCGCTGCATTATAAGGCGCCACGTCCATTTCGGAGAAAATTTAAGACTTTTAAGTGCGCCTTATGGTCGTGAAAATACGGTTCTAACATCATGTACTGTACATCTTTATTCAAGAAATTACAACTATTTATAGAGTCAATAGTGTTCTACATTTATCAAGTAATTTATTGACGTAACAGGGTTGGATTTTTGTTTTGTTCTTTGTATTTTAAATTATTTCAAGGCAGTAATTGTATAATGCTGATTTCCATTACGTAAGTACCGGAAATGGCAAAAAAAAAAAATACAGAGGAAACTCCACCCTGTGGTGTCCTATCCAATAACAGGAGAACTGCAGCACACTTTCAAAACAGCGCGTGTGGGTTGCGCTCGAGTATAAAGGCAAACTACCCGTGGGACAGCCGCAGTGACGTCCGCGCGGTCGCCGTCCGTGCGAGTATGAAGAAGCCTTAAGAGGGCATCATATCTCCGTCTCTGTTGATGGGTGTTACCTCAGGGAGGTCAAAGGTCTCCACCATACACAAGCCCTCATCACCCCATCACTTGACACCCTAGAACAAAATATAAACACACCTTGGTTTTCCTCTTCTTTCAAATATTTTATAGATAGATTCAGATTAAAACCTTTTATCAACGTGACATAGATGTACAGTAGTTCGCCAGTGATCAATGTATTAACAAATACTTGAAAATGTATTGATGCTTTTATTAGATCATAATTGTTTACTGTACTCTCTTTTGAAGGGCATTCTGTGTACGAGTTAATAAACCATTAATTCTACATCAATCTAATCAAGGAACATGAATGAAAAGAAGAAAATTTTGCCTTTCTTTTCTCAACTCTTCATTTTCCTGTTTCCACCTTTCACCCCTTGAGAGGGTTTGCGGTGGCACAGATAGAGGTCAGAGGTGAAAGATCAAGCTGACCCTCACCTCTCAGTGTCATTAGCCCAGTTGTGATTCGGTTAGCCGAAATGCTACCCTCCCCTGCTAATCTAATATCTGAGCCTGGAGGTTGTTTGGGTCAGCTCACATTTCTCTTCAGCACAGATTGAATCTACGAAGAGATGCATGTTCAGAGTGGTGACGCTAAACCCTCTTGATTGTTTTTGATGATTGGGTTTGCGTAGTTTTTACACATTGAGGGACACCATTGCTCTATGGGACATTTGTTATATTTGAAAGAGGAGCTATTGTTCTAAAAATGAACGTGTAGGATTGTTGATCCCCGAACATACACAACACTTCTGGAATATTGTGTTGTACAGTATACTACAGAGTATACTTAATGTATACTTATGTTATATCATATTACAGAGACTACATAACTGGCAATTGGGACATAATCTCTTTGTGTGAGTGTACAGTGCTGTCTAATTATTTAAAATTATTATCATTCATTCATCTTCCATATCGCTCATCCTCACTCGGGTCGCGGGCGTTCTGGAGCCTATCCCAGCTATCTTCAGGTGAGAGGCGGGGTACACCCTGAACTGGTTGCCAGTCAATCGCAGGGCACATATAAACAAACAACCATTCACACTCACATCCATACCTACGGGCAATTTAGAGTCTTTATTTATGATGATAATAGTTGGGGCAACTACTTTTCCCTCATAGGGCGACATAGGTTTGGAAGTTTACATTCCAAAAGTGCATTTTTTTTTTTGGGTTGTCTTAGTGAGATATTAAAATTGGTTTGTCAATCCATGATAAGATTGATTGACAAAAAAAAAAACAATCAGAAATCAGGATGGGAGAAAATACTTCACCTCAACCCAACCTTAGTCTTCCCATTACTGTATGACTGTCACTGGGCTGTCACTGTGACACATTGCACCAGCATTTTGTTCACCCTTCAAAACCAAATGATGTGGTTGACTCAAGTAGCCAGTGACCCATTTGGGCTCGCCAGTCTTTTGAACAAGTCTGTGGGCTAGTCTCATGACTTGCTGTATTCATGATTAAGCCATGAGTAAGCTGCTAGCCAGTCACACAACACAAACGCATCCCCCACAACACCTTTTTGTTCCCCACACCACACACACAACTATTCCTTATCCGACACATTCATGCCTCCTTGTGCGCACGCACACACACACACACACACCCAATCACAAATAATTTGTTCATCCCCCTTCATGTGAACACTATCACTATGTTCATTCAACCGTATGATGTGCGTCTGCATGTCCACGTGCATGCATGCATGCATGTGCATTCAAGAAAAACATTCATCCATCCATTCTCTGTACCGCTTATTCTCACTATGTTCACTGGTGTGCTGGGCCCTATCCAGGCTGACTTTGGGCAAAAGGTGGGGTACACCCTGAACTGGTCACCAGCCAATCGCTGGGCATGTGTATTCAACAGGGAAAACAGAAAAAAAAGAATGACGAAGGTTGGAAGTGTGATGTCTATTGGGTCAGGAGACTGGTTTCCATAGTTCTTGATTTCACAATATTATAATAAATCACTTCCAAATTTAAATCAGCTTGCTTTTTTATTTTTATTTTGTTTTATATTTTTTTTTTGCAGTGGGGAGAAGTCGAAGTCAAAATCATATATTGTTACTTTTTATTTCTAAGACATCGTTGGAAAAGTATGATATTACTCAAATTTAATTTTATCTGTTTGAACAGTTAATTTTTTCGTTTGAATGGTTGTTTGTCTATATGCCCTGCGATTGACTAGTGACTAGTTCTGGGTGTACCCCGCCTCTATGAAGCTGGGTCAGATTTATTTATTTGTTTGTTTTAGTGTATTTATTTATTATTCACACATCTTTCAGATCATCAAGCCAATTTTAATATCTCAACGACAACACAAGTGAATACAAAATCCTAACCTATCGGGCCCTGTATGATAAAGTAATCCACTCCTTGACTGTGAGCACAGCGGAGTTCAATTTCACTGGACACACCAAGGCCTGATTACTGATTAGAATAGTTGAATCAGAAAATCATTCAAATAATACTTGTCAGACAAATTGAAATAGGCTACAAGATCTAAAAAAGAAACTCATCATGCCATAATCCAAAGAAATTCAAGAACAAATGAGAAACAAAGCGTTTGAAATCTACAGTATACCAGTCTGGAAAACCATTCCAAAGCCTTTTCCAAGGCTTTGAGACTCAAGCGAACCACGATCAGAGCTATTATCCACAATTGGAGAAAACTTGAAACAGGAGTGGTCACTCATCCAGGAGGCCACAAAAGAACCTCGAGCAACATCCAAAGAGCTGCAAGCCTCACAAGCCACTCAACCATAAGAAAGACACTGGGCATAAAAGGCATCTAGGGAAGACCTCCAAGGTGAAAACCAGTAACCATAAAGTACACAATCACTGGTCTCGCATTTGCCCCTAAAAATATTGATGGTTCCCAAGACTTTTGGAGAAATATTCTGTGGACTGATGAGACAAAGGTTGTGTGTGGCCCTTTACATCTGGCATAAATATAACATAGCATTTGACAAAATCATCATCCTCATGCCTACAGTCAGTTATGGCGGTGACAGTGTGATGGTCAGGGCCTGTGTAGTTCCTTCAACACCTGGCCGGCTTGCTGTGATCAATGGAAAAATGGATTCTGCTGTCCACCAGAAAATCCTGCAGGCAAACGTCCGGCCATCAATTTGTGCTCTCAACCCTGGGCACTATTGTTTTATGCAGCAGAACAATGACCAGAAACAAACCAAGAGGTTCACCTCTGAATAGCAAACAAAATTAAGATTTTGTATTGGCAAAGTCAAGTCTGGATTGGGACAAAATAGTTTTTCAGCAATGCAAAAGATGAATCACTAGTTATTGCAAATGCTTGATATCAGGGTGGCACAATCAGTTATTAGGTTCATGGCGCAATTTTCTTTTTCTCTGTAGGGTCGCATAGGTTTGGATGTTTTTTTTGTTTTTTTTTCCCCTTAATGAATAAAAGCATAATTTAGAAACTGCATTTTATCTTGACTCGGGTTAACATTGTGAGATATTAAAATTGGCGTGATGATCTGAAATGTTTAATTTTATTAAATGTGCAAATATTCAAGTGCGGTCTTCGGTGTCTGCATAAGAGAAATTAACATCCAATGCCATTGTCCAACAGCTGTATATAATTTATAGATGTACGGCTACAATGTGGCAACCAGTGTGCCAAAATAATTGGTTGTATTGAAAAGAAAAAAAACAAAACTGTCTGATTATGGATAAATTAAAAAACAAACACGTACTTGGAAATGTGGGATTGGAAAATAAGATCTGTCTCTAAATAATATCCATTGTGCCTTTAATAAAGTATCATGGAAGGAGGCAACGATCAGGAGAGTGCAGTGAGAGAGAGTTCTGTCGTCATCAATGGAAGGAGGCAACGATTAGGAGAGTGCAGTGAGAGAGTTCTGTCGTCATCAATGTGTTGGTGTTGTATTACTATGTTGGAGCCTGTCAAGCAAAGCTCAGTTTAACGTTATTCGTTTATGACAACTAACAACAAGAAGCCTGTTATTTGCTATGGGTGATATACTCAATAATTTAATGATGGACATTGTATCTTTATCTTTATCTTTATCATCTTTATTTGCCAAGTATGTCCAAAACACACAAGGAATTTGTCTCCGGTAGTTGGAGCCGCTCTAGTACAACAAACAGTCAATTTACAGAACACTTTGGGGACATAAAGACATTGACAAAAAACAATTGTGCAAAAAGATGCAGAGTCCTCTAGCACTTAGAGCAGTTTGAACAACTAATATTGCAATAGTCCGGTGCAATGACCATTGTGCAAAGGGCGCTGAGACTTCAAGGAGTGCATGCGGTTTAAAGTGACGAGTAGTGCGATCATCTGGGACAATGTCGGTTGTGCAAATGTTACAGATACTCCTCAATCAGTGTGCAAATGGAGCAGATGCTACTCTGGCATGAGTGGCCAGTATATGCAAATAGTGCAGCATGGCGAGACAACTACAGTGAGTGCACAAGTAATACATAATTGGCCCCACAGAAATGTGACAACGAACTCAAGTCAAAAAATTGCCAGCTTGTTGTAATGGAATTATAGGTTAGGTGTTTAAGAAGTTGATCGCAAGAGGGAAGAAGCTGTTGGAATGTCTACTAGTTCTAGTTTGCGTTGATCGGTAGCGCCTACCTGAGGGAAGGAGCTGGAAGAGCTGGTGACCGGGGTGCAGACGGTCCGAGAGGATTTTGCACGCCCTTGTCTTAGTTCTGGCAGCGTGCAAGTCCTCAATGGTGGGTAGGGGGGTACCGACAATCCTTTCAGCAGTTTTGATTGTCCGTTGCAGTCGGAGTTTGTCCTTTTTTGTAGCAGCACCAAACCAGACTGTGATGGAAGAACACAGGGACCGATTCGATGACCGCTGTGTAGAACTGTCTCAGCAGCTCCGGTGGCAGGCCGTGCTTTCTCAGAAGCCGCAGGAAGTACATCCTCTGCTGGGCCTTGTATGGGACTGTAAATTCAGGTCCATAAATATTGAGATATCGGGCCAATTCTCATCTCTTTGGCTCTAAACACCACTCGTTCAGATTTAATTTGAGGGTATTTACATCCAAATCAGGTTAACGGTGTAAGAATTACAACGGTTTGTATACAGTATATGCCTCCCACCTTTTAAGGGACCAAAAGTAATGGGACAAATTAACAATCATAAATAAAATGTTCACTTTTGAATACTTGGTTGCAAATCTTTTGCAGTAAATTACAGCCTGAACTCTTGAATGCAGACATGGCTAGATGCTGGATTTCATCACCATCTAGATGCTCTGCCAGGCCTCTACAGCAACTGTCTTTAGTTCCTGCTTGTTCTGAGGGCATTTTCACTTCCGTTTTGTCTTGAGCAAGGGAACTGTGTGCACAGTCTAATCAACCAAGTATTCAAAAGTGAAGGTTTGATATATGGTTGTTAATGTGTCCTCGTACTTTAGTTGGCTTAAAACGTGGGAGGCATGTATCCGAACTGTTCTTACACCATTAACCTAATTTGGGTAAATACCCTCAAATTCTTGCTGAACGTTTGCAGTTGAAGTACATCTTGTTTGTTTAATTTCAAATCCATTGTGGTGGTGGTGTTTAGAGCAGGAAGGTGAGAATTGCGTCAATGTCCCAATATTCATGGCCATGACTGTATATTGACCGTGTATTGAGACACATTACATCTCTTCTTCTCCCTCTGCACAAATGTTAAAATATTTTGGGCCGTCCCCAAAAGAGTATCTAATGCTTTTGTTGCAAAGAGTATGTTTATACATTCAGTCAATACATTTTATTTACACAATTGCACATAGGTGAAAGTCAGTATAAAGTGGCCCACACAATTTAACCAACAAAACAAGTCAATTTAAACAACCAACATGGACTTTTGTTGGCATTATAGCAGATTATGGCAACATGTAGGCCATGTTTGACATATTTGTGGATTATTTTACTGCAGGATTTGCCATTGTTTAGGATTGTTGACCATTGGACCAAATATTGATGCCTTCTAATTGTAATGTAGAAACAGTTGACTTGATCATTTTAAAACTTATCAGTCATCAAACCAAAAAATGTCCTTGTATTGGCTCCTTTATTTTCAAGCTTTTAGCTGTTTTTATTTTTGTTTTGTCTTGATTTTCGGGTTGTATCGCAAATCCCCCACCCCCCCACCCATTGACCTGTATCATAATGGAACCCCACCTCTTCCATCATAGTTGGGGATTCTTGTGAGCACAGATACTACTTACTATGTCCTAAGACAATGAAATGCATTTAACCTTTAGACTGACCGAGCCAGTTTCGAAGGGTAGTAACCATTTCAGTATTTCCAATTGTTTTTCCTGTGGCGCTTTTTTTTTTTAAAATGATTATTATAATTGTGTTTTCAATTATTTCCCAAGCTTTACTGTCTCCTGACATTCAATCTAAGGATGACGTGTATCCTTGACCAGTGACCACCCATTTATCCCTTAGCACAAGCACACTTTTGTTTAAAGATTGTATTTTCTTTTCTAGAATATTTTCCACTGACTTTTCTGTCTACTGTTTACTTTTGCCTCCTCCCTGCTTTCATTCTCACATCAGTTTCCTGCTGATATTGATCCCCTTCCCTGAGTCCCGAGTGATCAAGTTTTACCAGCCTTCTATTGATTACCAAAGGAATGCAGAGCCATGGTTTAGGATTGGAGGTTGATAGGGTTACTGCTTTTGAAGTGGGGTTTGGGAAGCGTGTTAGTATGAGTTCCCCTTCAGGATTCCCAAAAAAGGAAGACTTTTCAGTTGTATCATCATATGTCCATAAAATGTCTGTTATTTTCTAACACAGGTACATTATAACGCAACATTCCATGAATATTTTCCGTTGGTTCAATATAACTGAATTGCCCCTCCTTACTGTTCCACCTTACCGGGGGAGGGCTTTGTGTCTCCCAATGTTTTGAGGAGCTTTTGGAGGCTTTATGCCTGTGGTAGGGTCACCCAGTGACCAGACAAAGCATGGTCCATAACCAGCTATGGTTCAGAACCTACTATGATGACTAATAATTATTAAAGTTTTTCCTTGCCTGCATGTGGGTCACCGGGCCCCCATGTAGAGCCCGGCGTGGAGATGCAGGCTTGACGGTGGCTGAGCACCCAATGCGCCCGGCCAGGCACAGCCCAAAGAGGCAAGACAGGTCCCCCTTCTCATGGGCTCACCACCTGTGGGAGGGGCCAAAGGATTTGGGTGACATGTGAAGTGGGTGGTGACTGAAGTTGATGACCTGGGTGGTGAGAGTTGAAACTCCTTCTGACTGGTGTGTACCAGCAATCCCTGCAGACCCTCAGAATGTATTTGGCTCTGCCAGGTAGGCATTCCACCATCCTAGCCAAGACACCAGCAGGTGGTGATCAGTTGACGCTCCACCCCTCTCCATACCAGAGTTTCCAAGACATGTAGCCACAAGTCCAAGGACACGACTACAATGTCGATTATCGTATTGCGGCCTAGGGTGTCCTAGTGCCAAAAGCACACATTGGCACCCTTTTACTTGAACATGATGTTCGTTATGGTCAATACAGCGGCAGAAATAAGTATTTAAGACGTTACCATTTTCTCAAATACATTTCCAAAGGTGCTATTGACATGACACTGACATTGACATCCACGTTTTTGGAGTCCTTGGAAGGGGTGCTGGGGAAAGCTCTCATTGGGGCCTCCCTCGTTCTGCTGGGTTACTTCACTGCTCACGTTGGCAATGACAGTGAGACTTGGAAGAGCGTGATTGGGAGGAACGGCCCCCCAGACCTGAATCCAAGTGTTGCTTGTTATTGGACTAATGTGCTCATCCTATACAGCGGCTGAAATAAGTATTTAACACGTCACCATTTTCCTCACTAAATATATTTACAAAGGTGTTATTGACATGAAAATTTCACCAGATCTTAGGAACAACCAAAGTAATCCGTACATAACAAAGAAAGTTGAAAAAAATGAGATCAGAAATTAAGTTGTCTGTAATAATGTGAAATGACACAGTAAAAAAGTATTGAACATGCTAACTGGTATTTATTTAGTACTTTGTACAAAAGCCTTTGTTTGCAATGACAGCTTAAATATGCCTCCTGTATGGAGACACTAGTCATGCATTGCTCTGGTGTGAATTTGGCCCATTCCTCCACACAAGCAGTCTTCAAATCTTGAAGGTTCCGTGGGCTTCTTTTATGGACCTTGAGTTTCAGTTCTTTCCAAAGATTTTCAATTGGATTCAAGTCAGATGATTGGCTGGGCCATTCTATGAGCTTTTTTTTCCTTCTTTGAAACCAAATTGAGAGTTTCCTTGGCAGGCTGTTTTGGATCATTATCCTGCTGAAATGTCCACCCTCATTTCATTTTCATCATCCTCGTAGATGGCAGCATATTTTTTTCAATAATATCTCTGTACATTTGCCCATTCATCCTTCCTTCAGTTATGTGAAGTTTACCAGCGCTATTTGCTGAAAAGCAGTCCCGCACCATTGTGTTCCCACCTCCAAACTTCACTGTTGGTATGGTGATTTTCGGGTGATGTGCAGTGCCATTTCTCCTCCAAACTTGTTGTGCATTATGGCATCCAAACAGTTACATTTTGCTCTCATCAGACCAGACTATATTCTCCCAGTGTTTAACTGGCTTATCCAAATGTTGTTCAGAAAACTTTAAACCAGCTTTGACATGCTTTTTTTCCAGAAATTTGGTCTTCGGTGGTGAGCGTGCATACAGACCATGGCGGTGGAGTGCACTCACTGTTTTCCTTATGACAACAGTATCTGCTAATTCGAGGTCTATTTAAAGCTCTCCACAGGTGGTCCTTGGCTCTTGAACAAGTCGTCTGATTATTCTTTGCACTCCTCTGTCAGAAATCTTGGAGGGCACCTGATCGAGGCAAATTTATGGTGGTATGATTGGCTTTGCACTTACGTATTATGGCCCCAATCATGCTCACTTGGAACATTCAGAAGCTTAGATATGTGCATGTAACCAATGCCATTGTTATGTTTTGCAGTAATTAGTTTCTAATGGCCCCTTCTTGAGCAGTCACCTTATCGTTGTGGATGGGTTTGTGTGTCGCAATGATCCTGGGAGCTAAGTTGTCTGGGGCTTTGTGCCCCTGATAGGGTCACCCATGACAAACGGGTCCGAGGTGAGAGAGCAGACAAAGCACGACTCAAAGACCCCTTATGATGACGACAAAAAATGGACTCAGTTTTCCCTTGCCTTGACGCGGGTCATCGGGGCCCCCCTCTGGAGCCAGGTCTGGAGGTGGGGCTCGAAGGCGAACGCCTGGTGGCTGCGCCTGCACCCATGGGGTAACGTGGGTCCCCCTTCCCATGGGCTCACCGCCTGTGGGAGGGGCCATAGGAGTCGGGTGCATTGTGAGCTGGGCGGTGACCAAAGGCAGGGACCTTGGCGATCCGAACCCCGGCTAAAGAAGCTGGCTCTAGGGACGTGAAATGTCACCTCTCTGGCAGGGAAGGAGCCCGAGCTGGTGTGCAAGGTCCGGTTTGGTGACCTCAGTATGGCATCTCTGCTTATTGCAGACAATGTGGTTCTGTTGGCTTCATCAAGCCGTGATCTCCAGCTCTCACTGGAGCGGTTCGCAACTGAGTGTGAAGCGGTTGGGATGAAAATCAGCACCTCCAAGTCTGAAACCATGGTCCTAAGTCGGAAAAGGGTGGAATGCCCTCTGCGGGTCGGGGATGAGATCCTCCCCCAAGTGGAGGAGTCCAAGTATCTTGGGGTCCTGTTCACGAGTGAGGGAAGAATGGAACAGATCGACAGGCGGATTGGTGCAGTGTCTGCAGTGATGCGGACTTTGTATCGGTCCGTTGTGGTAAAGGAGGAGCTAAGCCGAAAGGCGAAGCTCTCAATGTACCGCTCGATCTACGTTCCTACCCTCAGCTATAGTCACGAGCTGTGGGTCATGACCGAAAGAACAAGATCCGAATACAAGCGGCCGAAATGAGTTTCCTCCGCAGAGAGAGGGTGAGAAGCTCATCATCCGGGAGGGGCTCAGAGGAGAGCCGCTGCTCCTCTGCATTGAGAGGAGCCAGATGAGGTGGGTCGGGCATCTGATTAGGACACCTCCTGACCGCCTCCCTGGTGAAGTGTTCTGGGCACGTCCCACCGGGAGGGAGACCCTGGGGACGAGCCAAGACATGCTGGAGAGACTATGTGCACAATCAACACTGTTTATAGTGACGACTGGGCGCTGCTGTAGGTAGTGAACAAAAGAACAAGATCACAGATACAAACGGCCGAATTCAGTTTCCTCGGTAGCTTGTCCGGGGTCTCACTTAGAGAAGCTCATCCAGGAGGGACTCGGTGTAGAGCTGGTGCTTCTCCGCATCAAGAGGAGCCCGAAGAAGTCACTCGGGTGTCTGGTTAGGATATGCCTCCTGGACGCCTCCCTTGTGAGGTGTATAGGTCATGTGCCACTGGGAAGACCAAGGAGGTGCTGGAGAGACTGAAGAGCTGGATGAAGCGAGAAGGAAGTGTGGCTTTGCCTGCTGAGGCTGCCCTCTCAACTTGACCCCGGAAGAAAAGTATAACTGAATTGCATTAACTTGGGAACAAATGGATATTAAAGATCAATTTGCATTTTTTTTTTTTTTTCGCATTTTAAATGTGAAGTCATGAATGGATGTCTTAAAGTAAATTTCAGTATTTGTTATACAATAGCACAAAATTAACTTTATTTTTATTTTTTTCAAATATATTTGAAATCCCCATGCCAGCCTTTCCTGGAATTTCATTCACCCATCCATCCTCGCCCTTTCTCCCTCACGTTCTCCGTCCGTCTGACCTTAAATATTGTTGCATTAAATAATTATCTTTCTCTTCAGGATAATGTTTTTTAGCTAGATAGCTTTTTTTTTTGTTTGTTTTTGTTTGCTTAAATTCCAATCCCGCTCTCGTTGACGACTTAGCCAAACGGAGAGGAGAGCGTGTTCGTGCCCCTCTTTACTTTATTGGGTTAAGTTTGGGAGCAGGTTGACCAACAAATAGGATTTAGATACAATGTCATTATGATAGATCTTTTGGTAGTGAAGGAAGGAGATCGATGGGCTTCAAAAATCTATCATTCCTTCCACACGGACGGAGAGGCCACAGGTAGCATGTGATTCACCCGACGACTGTCCGCAGACATCTCATTTCATAAGTGAAGTTCAGAGCCTCTGCCAGTCTAAAAAAAGCTTTTACGTTATCATTTTTTTTTATTTTTTTTTATTTTTATGGTCACCACTGACACAACTGTAAAGTTTTGAATCTCATTGAAGTTTTAAAAATAAAAGTCTGTCACTGTCAATAATTAGTCATCAGCCGTACATGTTATATTTTGATTGCATCGTAAAACTTGTCATGAAATCAAATTTGCAGCTGGTCAGTCAGGGGACATTTTCAGGGGAGATTTTCAGCACATCATAAAAGACAAGTCAAAACTGTACTTTGTAAGTGAAGGGGAGACTTCAGTCTAATCAAGCGAATGTCATGTTTTCTTTAATTTACCATACCTTGAAATATATTGTGTTATGAAACCTTGATTATAAACTTATCTGTTTTTTGTTTTTCTGGTGCTGCCATAACTTTTTTTTGTTTGTGTAAATCAGAACTTTTTTGTGATTCCGGTTGGAAGTCTAGCTCTAATTCTGTTATCTACTGGCCCAGTCTGGCCCAGGGAATGGATGCCATCTGTAATCCATTTATCAGAGCCAGCCACTGGGCCTTCTTCCAAATGACAGCTGGCCTTGAGCAATCTCATTATAAAGAGCACCAGGATATAGTATGAAAATATGGGGGAAGGGGGTTCTGAGGGTCTGAAAAATTGAGTAACTGACTACTACTAAATGACTACTCACCCACATTTAAATGAACCACTGGACAACATCTTTTAGATGGCCATTTTAATTTCTTTATGATGTTTCTTATTTCAATATTCATTTAGTGTATTTGTATGAAGAGTTTTGTCCTCATGGAATTTAATTTCAGCAGATTTTATGTTTTTTTTATTATTTATAATCATTTGGATAAATACAATGTCTTGTAATTAAGGTCAACAAATTATCTTAATTACCATGTCAAACCGGTTTATGGTATTGGTCGATCAACATAATTAATTCTGTTACCATTCATAGTTGAATGTTCTTTGAACTTTTCTGTAAATAAAAAAATGTCACTTCGTTTTTAACACAGATTGGTTTTGTAATTATATGCCATCGGGGTAATCCCAGGGGAACACACGTCACAGTTTTACTTCCATCCAATTCAAATGTGCGTTAATATCAATACTTGATGTCAACATGGTAATATAATGTATAACTATCATTGGAGCTGTATCAAAAATTCTGCCTCAAAGAGATAATGTTTGATTGATAATGTTACCCTTGTTTGCATTTCTAGTTGTGTATTAGCATCCCACCCTGGTGTGGAGTGGTGAATATATTTTAATTTTGGACATCTGATGTGCTACAGATTCTTACTCGATGCCCTGCTCACAGTCATCCTGTGATAGTGTAACATTCAATTAATTGGCTTGGTTTCTTTTGCTACTGAACACACACTTGCCAGTTAACAAATGCATGTTTTCTATTGTACTGAGGGCGATCATGACAGTAAAGTCACAACTGCACTAGTAGGGAGGAAAATAAGATTTTTCGTGTAATGCACTGACCAGGTTTGACGAGAGACAGATTTATTTAATTAAATAAATTCAATAAAATCTTATAGTTGAAACTGAAATATGAATAAAATAGAGTGGGGCAAAAAAAAGTATTTCGTCAGCCACCAATTGTGCAAATTTTCCCGCTTAAAAACATGAGAGAGGCCTGTAATTTTCATGATAGGTATACCTCACAAGTGAGAGAGAAAATGAGGGGGAAAAAATCCAGAAACTCACATTATCTGATTTTTAAAGAATTTATTAGCACATTATGGTGGAAAATAAGTATTTGGTCAATATGAAAAGTTCATCTCAATACTTTGTTATATACCCTTTGTGGGCAATGACAGGTCAAATCTTTTCTGTAAGTCTTCACAAGGTTTTCACACACTGTTGCTGGTATTTTGGCCCATTCCACCATGCAGATCTCATCTAGAGCAGTGATGTCTTGGGGCTGTCGCTGGGCAACACAGACTTTCAACTCCCTCCAAAGATTTTCTATGGGGTTGAAATCTGGAAACTGGCTAGGCCACCCCAGGACCTTGAAATGCTTCTTACAAAGCCACTCCTTCATTGCCCGGGCAGTGTGTTTGGGATCATTGTCATTCTGCCATGTTTCATCTTCAGAGCCATTGCTGATGGAAGGAGGTTTTCACTCCAAATCTCATGATACATGACCCCATTCATTCTTTCCTTTACACGGATCAGTCGTCCTGGTCCCTTTTGCAGAAAAACAGCCCCAAAGCATGATGTTTCCAGCCCTATGCTTCACAGCAGGTATGGTGTTCTTTGGATGCAACTCGGCATTCTTTCACCTCCAAACACGACAAGTTGAGTTTTTACCAAAAAGTTATATTTTGGTTTCATCTGACCATATGACATTCTCCCAATCTTCTTCTGGATCATCCAAATGCTCTCTAGCAAACTTCAGACAGACATGTACTGGCTTAAGCAGGGGGACACGTCTGGTACTGCACGATTTGAGTACCTGGCGGCGTAGTGTGTTACTGATGGTAGCCTTTGTTACGTTGGTCCCAGCTCTCTGCACGTCATTCACTAGGCCCCCTCGTGTGGTTCTGGGATTTTTGCTCACCGTTCTTGTGATTATTTTGACCACACGGGGTGAGATCTTGCGTGGAGCCCCAGATCGAGGGAGATTATCATTGGTCTTGTATGTCTTCCATTTTCTAATAATTGCTCCCATAGTTGATTTCTTCACACCAAGCTGCTTACCTATTGGAGATTCAGTCTTACCAGCCTGGTGCAGGTCTACAATGTTGTTTCTGGTGTGCTTTGACAGTTCTTTGGTCTTGGCTATAGTGGAGTTTGGAGTCTGACTGTTTGAAGTTTTGGACAGGTGTATTTTATCCTGATAAGTTCAAACAGGTGCCATTAATGCAGGTAACAAGTGGAGGACAGAGGAGCCTCTTAAAGAAGAAGTTACAGGTCTGTGAGAGCCAGAAATCTTGCTTGTTTGTTGGTGACCAAATACCTATTTTCCAACATAATTTGGTAATATTTTTTTTAAAATTTAAATCAGACGATGTGATTTTCTTTATTTTCTTTCTTTATTTATTTTTTTCTCCCCCCCTCCCCCACTCATTTTGTCTCTCATAGGTGAGGTATACCATTTCTCCCACACTCTGGATACTTTTGGTTTTATATCTCGCCACGTCTACAATTTAAAATGCTTTGTGTTTCTTGTTTTATCAGTTTAAAGAAATTAGAAGCTCCTGTATATTATAATCTCCAAGCCGTATGATAAATAGTTTCCAGAATAATGCAACAAATCCAGGAAGGTGAAGAGCAAGACCGTAAACAGTGGGTACCTCTCTTTGTATGTTCATTTTACAACCTCCTGCTGATAGTGTAGGAGGGAGGGTGGGGTGTGGGTGGGTGTGGTTAGCAGGCGCTTTGTTCTCTGCAACACAAATTTGTTGCAGTGACTTGCTCACTCATCCAAAGACAGAGAAAATCAGAAATTAAAATCAGATGTGTTAGTGGTAATAAGCAAGTACATACAGACGCACGCACACACACACACACGCACACATAATTTATGTTGCCTTTATTGGGCATTTGAGCTTTGCAAAAGCTCTCACCTCCCACTGTGATTTTGACACACATACGAGGCTGCTACAGTTCCCAACTGTGCAGGCTCTGTTATATACTTTACGCACATGCACACGTTTTTTTTTTAGGTGTTTGTGAATGATATAGGAACACAAATATTCAAGACAGAAATTGCAAAAATGTCCCCAATCGTACGCATCCAAAAACGCTTACAGTTCTAAAAATAAAATAAAAATAAAATAAATTACTGTATAAACATCTATGCAGATTATGCACTGTAACAAAAGGCTTTCATTCGAACAATGTGTGCGCCTCCATTTGATGGGTATAAATAATGGATTATGGCTTGCAAATAGAAGTGTGCCCCTTAATCTATTATCAGGGTCATGCTGATTCACAGGCCTGCAGATTATTATTTTTAACATATTTCATATTGAGAATATGAGGAAGCAGAGTGTGGGTTCTCTGAGGCGGGCTCTTCTATCTCTGGGTTTGAGGTCACCGAGGTAGTTAAAAAGCTCCTCGGTGGCAGGGCCCCGAGGGTGGATGAGATTCACTCGGAGTTCCAAAAGGCTCTGGATGTTGTGGGGGTGTCCTGGTTGACACGCCTGTGCAACTTCGCGTGGACATCGGGGACAGTGCCTCTGCATTGGCAGACTGGGGTGGTGGTCCCCCTTTTTAAGAAGGGGGACCGGAGGGTGTGTTCCATCTACAGGGGGATCACACTGCTCAGCCTCCCTGGTAAGGTCTATTCAGGGGTGCTGGAGAGGAGGGTCCGTCGGGAAGTTGAATCTCAGATTCAGGAGGAGCAATGTGGTTTTCGTCCTGGCTGTGGAACAGTGGACCAGCTCTCCACCCTTGGCAGGGTCCTCGAGGGTGCATGGGAGTTCGCCCAACCAGTCTACATGTGTTTTGTGGACTTGGAGAAGGCGTTCGACCGTGTCCCTCGGGGAGTCCTGTGGAGGGTGCTTCGGGAGTATGGGGTACAGAACCCCCTGATACGGGCTGTTCGGTCCCTGTACGACCGGAGTCAGAGTTTGGTCCGCATATCCGGCAGTAAGTCGGACTCGTTCCCGGTGAGGGTTGGACTCCGCCAAAGCTGCCCTTTGTCGCTGATTCTGTTCATAACTTTTATGGACAGAATTTCTAGGCGCAGCCGAGGCATAGAGGGGGTCCGGTTTTTATTATGTAAATGAATGTTTATTAATCAAAAATGAAAAGTAAAGGCAGATTTCAAGCATTTGTCGAATATAAAATGTATTTTTAAAATTTGCTGAAACTGATGAGTTCAATCTTGTTAATGAACATGTACATTGTGAGTACACGGAGCAGATTTGTCATGATATATTATTTATACAGTGTTCTCTCGCCACTTCACGTTTTGCGGCTAAAGTGCTTCGCGGGTTTTTCCAAAATATTCATTACAAAAAAAATAAAATACAGCCATATCGCGGAAAAACGCGTTGTTTTCATGTTGATGCGCGCGAGAGGAGGTTTCCCTGCATGCCAAAATAAGGTTTTATAATTAAAGATTTAAGTAAATATGTGTACTGGTATAATATTTGTCTCATATACTGTTTACATATTTCAAACATTCTGGTACCCCGCATCCACGAAAATCCCTTTGGGGGGGGGGGGTTAATCCTACTTCGCGGTTTTTCACCTTTCGCGGGGGGTTATGGTACCCATTAACTGCGACAAACGAGGGAACACTGTACTGTTTTACAGTGAGACTGTTTTCAGAAAGATAAAGATTCACCACAAGCAGTTACATAGAACTCCTCTGTATTCCCCAAGAAACAAAATGCATCTATGTAATATATAAATTGAAGTCAAAACATTGAAGAGTTCTGCTAAATTTAAGAAAGGCTACGTTTTCCCAGAAACTCAATTAAGTTCCATTTATCTCTCTTTACAAGGCTGCCTCTCAAACCTTCCACCGAATGCCAAGAAGATCTCAAATTCATATGAGGAGCGCCGGAAACAGGCCACTGCCATTGTGCTGCTGGGTGTCATCGGGGCTGAGTTTGGGGCCGAGATTGAACCTCCAAAAGGTGCAGCACGTACTCGAGCCGGCGGACAGGTCCCTGAAGGCTTTGGACCAACAAGTGGCGGTTCCTCAAACTATTCCCTTGCAAGACACACATGTAAGTAACTGAAACCACAAACATGAGTGTAGGGATAAACCGTTGTAATATTATGCATTTTCCCTCCTTGAAAGTTACCATTCTCATAGAGCTGTGTGGTGCATCAAATCCAACGTTTAGCTGCAGTTTGTAAGAATTGTTTATATTGAATTGGAGCTTGGACCTTAAAATACAATTTATGTGCTAAGATGGACCAAGTTCCTGTGATAAATTGAGCAAAGATTCAGTTAGCAGTTAAAGCTTTATCGCTGGTGATACCATCTTCCACTCATGTTTTCACTCAACTGGGACACTTCTTTAATTATCTAAAATGTGACAGTTTTTTTCCAGTGTTAAAGAAATCATTATTTAATTATTGTTTTATTATTATTATTATATAATTATTTACAGTACCACAAAAATTCAACCATAATCCAACCAGGGATGCTGGTCGAACAGGTCCTTTTATATGATACTATAACAGTTTCGTCGGAAATACAGAACAAATGTAACAAAATCACAGATGGATTAAAGGCGAGGGGGAGAAAAGAGAGTGATTTTAATCTGCCAAGCTTGACACTTTAAAGATCTTGGCAATAAACACACACGCACACAGATTGATCTGAGCCTGTGCCACACTGTGCCTATGGCGCTTGGACCTCAGCGGGCAACAAACCTGCACTAAGTAGAGCTGCTCTTCCATCCTGCTACTCCTGAGTTAGGATTGGTTGTCTCTGGGGGCATCCTCCCAGAGACTGTGCCTGTCTGCTCACTGATAGGCTGTGATCCATAGTGATTTTAAGTTAGGTCTGGACACAGTGGTTAGCTTACCTGAACGAACTCACAGGAGCATGGACTGGGTGAAGGCATCCACTGGCGCGTGACGGTATTTTCCAGCCAGAGAAAAAAAATCCCCTCTCTCGATGTGCTTACCTCTACGTGCACAACTTGACCAAAGGGGAAACCTGTTGTTCTGGGCCTACCACCGCATCTAGTTCTGCAAATATTTTGAAAATAATCATGGGCCTTAGTGTCCACGAGAAAAACCTCCCCACTCTCCTTCCACTTTGGTAATGTGGCCTGAAAAAATGCCCAAATTACTGCTCAAGCCAGTCTTTCTGTCCCCCCTCCCCTTTACTGGTTCTCCCTCACTTACCAAAGCTGCACATTCAGAAATTGAAGTAAATTTAAATCAATTAAAGTCGCACTTATTTTTGTGTTTTGTTTCTGAATACATCGTGTTTGAAGGTAAGTGTGGAAAACGTGCAAAGAATAAGAACAATTTATTACTGAATTGTTGAGATATAGCTTAAAACTCTTCACCATCTCAGCTGGCTGAATTTTCTAGCCCTGTGACAAAAGAGGGCTGCGGCGTATACTTTCAGGCATGAGGTCCTCCCCGACTATATATAGTGGGGCAAAAAAGTATTTAGTCAGTTCTCCCACTTAAAAAGATGAGAGGCCTGTAATTTTCATCATAGGTACACTTCACCTATGAGAGACAAAATGAGAAGAAAAAAAATCCAGAAAATGACATTTTCTCATTTTTAAATAATTTATGAGCAAATTATGGTGGAAAATAAGTATTTGGACAGCTACAAAAAAAAGCAAAATTTCTGGCTCTCACTGACCTGTAACTTCTTTAAGAGGCCCTCTGTCCTCCACTCGTTACCTGATGGAACCTACTAATGGAACCTATTCGAACTCATTATCAGAATAAAAGATACCCGTTCTCAAACAGTCATACGCCAAACTCCACTATGGCCAAGACCAAAGAGCTGTCAAAAGACACCAGAAACAAAAATTGTGGACCTGCACCAGGCTGGGAAGACTGAATCTGCAGTAGGTAAGCAGCTTGCTGTGAAGAAATCAACTGTGGGGGCAATTATTAGAAAATGGAAGACATACAAGACCACTGATAAGATCCCTCGATCTGGGGCTCAATGCAAGATTCACCCCGTGGGGTCAAAATGATCACAAGAACGGTGAGCAAAAATCCCAGAACCACACGGGGGGACCTAGTGAATGACGTGCAGAGCTGGGACCAAAGTAACAAAGGCTACCATCAGTAACACACTACACCGCCAGGAACTCAAATCCTGCAGTGCCAGGCGTGTCCCCCTGCTTAAACCAGTACATGTCCAGGCGTGTCTGAGAGAGAATGTCATATGGTCAGATGAAACCAAAATATGACTTTTTGGTAAAAACTCAACTTGTCGTGTTTGGAGGAGAAAGAATGCTGTGTTGCATCCAAAGAACACCATACCTACTGTGAAGCATGGGGGTGGAAACATCATGCTTTGGGGCTGTTTTTCTGCTAAGGGACCCGGACGACAGATCCGTAGAAAGGAAAGAATGAATGGGGCCATGTATGGTGAGATTTGGAGTGAAAACATCCTTCCATCAGCAAGGGCATTGAAGATTATATGTGGCTGGGTCTTTCAGCATGACAATGATCCCAAACACACCGCCCGGGCAACGAAGGAGTGGCTTCGTAAGACGCATTTCAAGGTCCTGGAGTGGCCTAGCCAGTCTGCAGATCTCAACCCCATAGAAAATCTTTGGAGGGAATTGAAAGTCTGTGCTGCCCAGTGACAGCCCCAAAACGTCACTGCTCTAGAGGAGATCTGCATGGAGGAATGGAACAAAATACCAACAACAGCAAAACCTTGTGAAGACTTACAGAAAACGTTTGACCTGTCATTGCCAACAAAGGGTATATAACAAAGTATTGAGATGAACTTTTGTTATTGACCAAATGCTTATTTTGCACCATAATTTGCTAATAAATTGAAAATAAATGTGATTTTCTGGATTTTTAAAATGTATTTATTTATTTACTTCTCATTTTGTCTCTCATAGGTGAGGTATACCTATGATGAAAATTACAGGCCTCTCCCATCTTTTTAAGTTGGAGAACTTGCACAATTGGTGGCTGACTAAATAGTTTTTTACCCCATTGTAACTAACGAGTGCCGTCTAATGCTATTCGCCATTATTTCAAGTTACTTAGTAATCATAGCTTGACCCATTTCTACCACCACTACATTGAGCATTTAGCCATGAAGCTATGCCTACAAGCCGTAGCGAGCCACCGGCGACTTGGACGGTGCTTTACTGTGAAGTGGCCTGCTACTAGCGGCTACACTAATACTTATTGGACCAGCGGCCGACTGGCATTGGCTCCGTCCAATGCTCCACAGAACTTGCTCCATGCGCTACGTGTACATCCACACAACAGAAGCACTTTAGGGAAAGTTAACAATTTATTACGCTTCTTAGTCCAGGAGCTAACGAGCTAGCAAGCTAAGGGATCGCTCAACCACGGTGGGGTCGTTTCATAAGTCAGCCCCTTTTACTGCAGTGATGGACGAATTTCATGCTACTCTGCCTCCTCCTAAAGATTAAACGTGATTGGCGACAAATCGTCACACAGTAAACGTAATTTTAGAGTAGTAAAGTTGTCTCCTCCCAGAGAATTGTTTCCAATCAAATTCCAGTAAATTCCTCTCAAAAATAGTTACAGAAAACTGTGAAAGCATGTGAAAATGTTGTTTCTAGATTTTTCTTAAGGGCTCATCGATAGTTTTTGCCTCATTCGTTCTGTCTGTCCTTCAGCCTATTCTCATTCAGTCTGTTGTTTTTCTCTCTCTGTCCACCCAATCTCCTACTTCACCTGTCTCTGTCATGAAATTGAAAGATGGATCGGTGTTGTTGACATACAGCGGTGTGCGTGCATGTGTGTGTGTGTGTCTGTGTGTGTGTGATAAATGAGAGCTGTCTACCCAGGAAGAAGGCGGGTACAGTAGTTTACACAGCAGTGTATAGATTTATGTTTTCATATGGTGGGAGAAGAAATGTATAGGATGGCGGGGGAAATTTAGCCTAGGATGGAAAGAATGACGGACAGATGATGACAAAGGAATGGTTGGATGGGATACAAGAGACAAACTGTCTATTGTGTTCTTTCTCTGGACAAATATCTCTGCCGTAAATGTCAAAATACTGTAAGTCCCTGCAGGGGTCCATTCATCATGAATGGTGGCATTTTGAAACATTCATGAGAGCTGATTGGAAATTGAGTGGTATTTTGGGGGGGAGAGTGGGAGGGGCGGGGGTGTATAACACAGTCCGCAAAAAATAAAAAATAAAAATACATTTACAAAATTCTGTAAAAGTACATTTTAATCATTTAAATTGCATATCGATCATTTAGGATCATATAACTGAGATTAAATTTTTAGCTCATCTTGTCAAAGTCTGATCATTTAAAACACATTTAAAAAAAAATATGCAACAGTTTTCATCAGGTATACACTTGTCGTATGTATGTCATAACATTTGAGGGTGAAGCTTTATACATGAATAAAAAGACAAGACCTTCACTCCTTGCAGTACATTCTGATCCAGCCTTAATCCACTAAGTCCTTAACATTGATTTACCTTCACTCAAGTAAAACAGACAAACAGAGGGTGGCAGGTGGAGGAAAAAAAGTTAAAACCCTGTTGTGTAGGCAGTTGAGTTGGCCCTGTAAATTAAAATGTACCAATCTGTTGCTATTTCAGTCTCTTCTTTCACTCTTTCCTCCATCCGTTTGTTTCCTCTACCTAACCCCTGCTCTAATTACCCTCTTGGTGTTAATGTGACATGTTTATTACCCTAACGAACAGCCCATTAATGGCCAACTGATGCTTTGTCAATAGATATTAAGTCATTTGAATCTAGAGCCTTTCTTTAAATAAAGATGTCCACTGAGAGAAATGGACCTGTGTATACTACTCTCACCTTTTCTTCGCTGATGTCAGGAGACAAGCACTAATTGAGCCTCTAGTCTTCTTTGTTGTTTGTTTCAACAAAAAAGGCTGCAAAGTGAATATCAGATTAAACTTTCTGCAGGTATGTAGATGTAGATACAAACATAGACCCCGCCCACCCACCACCTTCATCAATCACATCATGTTATTCTACTATGTTTATGGTGGCATGGTGGGTTCTTCTGTTTCACTATGACGAGAGCATCTGCATACGTTTTCACATCAGGGATTTGACTTTGACCAGTGATCTTTTGCTCCATGACCTCCACATTGTGCTCCTACCCCCAGGCCTCACACACTGTCAACCATCCAGTTTATATACTGGTTATCGGTTTATGTGAAACTAATCGCTCTCTGGAGTTCACATTGATTTCCTGTCAGAAGCAGGAGAATAATTAAGTTAGCAAATGAATGTTTGCATATTTAACACACAAACTACATGGGCATTGAACAAAATTGCTCGTTGTTTAAAGAGTTTATTAGTTTTGGTTTTGTTGTTTCACAATTATTTCATTATGTATTGCAAGATTAGGCTAGTCTTCATCTTGCCTGTTATCAACAAATCACAAATAACTAAGAGGTTATTAGCTACTACTATAACATTTCCATGTTTTTTGCCAGGTGAATACAAAATAGTCATAAATTGTGGCTCGGTGAATTAAATGTTAATGACCGGGAATGGCTCAATAAAGAAGCCCGGTTTAAGATACACGTTTCAAAGTAATTTAAAATTAATATTTCTGTGAAAGAAGGGTGACTACGGAATACATTTTCAGAATGATTCATTGATGAGGATTTTGAGTTTAGTTGTAGGAACTGAACAGAAATGCATCAGAAAAGGCAAATTCTCACTATTGGATCAAAGTTCTGCATTTCAAAGAAACATAATTATACTCCCATGATGTTGAATATACCCTCAATTATTACAGTACAGAAGTAAGTTTCAAAGTAATTCAGGAGAATTGTGGTCACAATCAAAGCCTTTTTAATATTTTTCTCTATCAAAATGCCTACTTGATGTATGAGTAATTTAATTTAGTCAGTATTGGAATTAATTAAATCAATCATTGAGAAAAGTTAGGTTATTTCTACTTTACACCACTGATTTAGAATTTTAGCCCTCTTTCTATGAAATATTTATTTAGCCTCAGCAGTCTTAACATCATGCTTAATGTAACACTGCTGACAATCTTCATGCTGCTGTCTAACATTCTCATCAACATGACCACAACAATAGGACAAAAGCTGTTAAGGTTGTACGTATCAGTAATGAGGTATGATTATAACAGTTGAACTGAGCACTGCAAATGTGGTTTCTGTCCGGCTATATCTTTGCTTACCATATCCCCACGGCCTGTGTATGGATGTAAACCAATAAGGAAGGTCCTCTGCCATTTAGGTCAGGTTTATGATGGAATGCCAGGACATACAGCTGATTACATTAGTTCTGTGTATCATTACATTTACATCCATTTTTGAAGTAATTCATACTTAAATCTAGAATCAACAACTGTTTTTTGTTTTAAAAAAAAAAAAAAAAAAAAAGTAATTTTCACCCAAGCCACTACAAGAGTAAACGACAGAATGCCCATTAGCTTCTGACACATCTATATCATCTATATTTTTCAATATTATTTTTTTTTATATTTAGTGACTATCCTATACATTCCCGCGCTGCATCACTTGGTGGTGCTCTAAAATGACTGATTTTTCAGTAAAATGAAGTATTTTACCTGCGAATGGGCAGGCCTATATTTTGACAGCATGCAGGTCGACTGAACCATAGAGAGAGGAAAAAGCATGCACGTTTGGAAGGAGGACGAGGAGGCCGGACTAGCATTTAGCCTACGTCATATCATTATTGTAATGCTGAATTCCAGCATTAGGGGTCGCCAGAAATCGCGGATTATATCTTGAAACTAAATGACCCATTTTACATTAAATGATTCTTCACTCCCCCGATCCACAAAAGCCTTGAAAATCTTGAAAGAAAATCCTTCTCTCATCTGTACAACATCCTTTCAAAGTACAATCTGCTCAGTTTTTAAAAAAAAAATTCAATATTAAAAATTGCATGCACAACATACCAAGTTTTAGGTGGACTAGCACATCCGCCACTGAATGACTTCATCAAGCAGAAAATAACTAACTTCTTTAAAACTTGAAACATCAGAGCCATCTCAAGAGGTGATTGTGAACTGCCTTTTAGATGGACTGAATTTGGACAAAATGTCATGTCGTATGAAGGTAGCGAGCTTTGCCTACCACAGCCTACCACTTTCAGTCAGAGAATCTCCCATCTTTATGACATGTAAAAAGCCTCTGAAAGCATGGATTAACACCAACCTGATCTGTGACCATGTGTAATCACGTGAAGATATATCTGTTCACATATTTAGAGTGTCCCAGTTATTATATTGACATCAAAAGCCACTGGTTTAAGTGAAATTGCTATCTTGACGACAATAGCAGCAGTGGCTTTGGCCCCTCTGTGGAATTATCTTGCCTTCTCTAGTTAGAAAAGTTTTTTATGTTGGTATTTTACTCTGTTTTCTGTTAACATTTACCAGCACTATAAAATTGGCTTCTGGTGTTTGAGCTGCCACGTTTTGTCTACATCCCCTCTATATCACTTTGCCATGGCTCTGCTTCACTGGGTGAGATCGACAGACAGTCACCTGGGAGATAGCCAATGGGGTGTGTTATGTGTGCTTGGGGGAGGAGGACGTTATTGAAGGTTAGGGGATATTTTTTGGAACCTTAATGGTCAGTGCGTCCCCACAGAGACTGGCTTAAATGTCAGGTCAGCTATGAAATAATCTCCATCTCACTCAGTTGCTTCATCCTGTGTGAGCATGTTATATTTCTACTCGCACATCAATTTAATCTTAGGTAATTTGTCATTTATCAATTATAAAATGTTCGTTTTTGGAGTAATGTCCCTTTGACTCAAAGATAATAGCAGTACTGCTGCCACACACTCCACATATAATGGATGCTTGGTGAAAACACTACATTTTTCAATAGTTTCAGATTTGTTGGCGGTTTTAAACGGGTGTACAATATTAGTAGTTTCAAAATAAAAATGAAAAAATAGGCCAAAAAAAATGCTGTTTTTAGTCTAGAACCGAACATGCATGTTTCCAGTACCAGGAGAAAACCCACACTAGCAAGGGGAGAACATACACTCTCCAAACACGAAAGCCAGAACCGAGAATCAAACCAAGAACCTGTCGGCTGTGTGCCAGACACTCTAACGACATGCTTTTACTCATCTAAGTCAAATAACAGTTATTGCCTTTACTGGAATATTAACTAATGTTATTCACTGATGAAATAATAATTTTCAATGTTTTACTATCTCAGGTAAAGCATTGACCTTCCTGTTGCTGCAGCCCCCCAGCCAAAAGCTGCCACCACACAGCACAATCCGCCGTACTGCCATCGATCTGATCGGTCGAGGCTTCACTGTGTGGGAGCCATACATGGACGTGTCCGCGGTGCTCATGGGATTGCTGGAGCTCTGTGCTGATGCAGAGAAGCAGCTGGCCAAGTGAGTCCTTGCATGCACTCTTAAACATAAACAATTCTTTATTCACATTAGAGATGAGCGTTTGCTGACATTTCCTTATATACTTTATTAATTTCACTGTTTCATAACTTTTTCTTTCCAAAGTGCTTTATTTTTAGATGTAATAGTGGTGATTCCAATTTGTTTAAATTCTAATTATTTTTTTGTATGCATTGATAAATGTCAGTATTTCAAGACTCAACCAACTTGTTGGTTTAGCTTCCCTCCCCTCACTTACAGTTTTGATGTATGACTGCCTCTCATGCCTATACTTCTGAATACTTAGTTTAACAAGGACTTGACTTACACACTTCCAATTGCACTTACCGGTATAAGTTTTAAAACATGCGCTGGAGCTGGTCTAAATTTACTTCTGATTGATTATAGAGACATTGTTGTCATCACTAATTTTGGAGAATTAAAATCAATGCTCTTCAACCCTGGTATTCCCTTTACTATGCAGTAAATAATATTAATAATAAAACAATATAAAAAATACATTACAACATACAAGGCGGCATGGTGGGCGACTGGTTAGAGCGTCTGCCTCACAGTTCTGGAGTGCGGGTTTCAGTCCCTGGCCCCGCCTGGGTGGAGTTTGCATGTTCTCCCCGTGCCTGTGTGGGTTTTCTCCAGGCACTCCGGTTTCTTCTCACATCCCAAAAACATGCATGGTAGGTTAATTGACGACTCTAAATTGCCCGTAGGTATGAATGTGAGTGCGACTGGTTGTTTGTTTGTATGTGCCCTGCGATTGGCTGGCAACTGGTTCAGGGTGCACCTTACCTCCTGCCCGATGATAGCTGGGATAGGCTCCAGCACGCCCGCGACCCTAGTGAGGAGAAGCGCCTCAGAAAATGGATGGATGGATTACAACATACACACCATTGTCTTGGATACTTTTTCATGACCTTTATCAAAGTGTTTCATTCATTGTTACTTTGACTGAATTGCATACAGCATAATATATATAATGTGGTGTTGTGTCATATGGTATAGTACTGTACAACACTTCAGCAACATATAGCTGACACTAAAACATTGGCTCTAGACATTAATCTGTTTGCAGGACATTACAGTGATGTTGCATTGTCTGCATTGCACTGACATGTCAGCCATTTTCGGTGTTCATCTGTCTTAGTTAAATGACCACTTCCTCAAATGATGCACATGGTTTTATGATGGAGAAATTTTCTGAAGCTGGCATTCATCTGTCAGTGTTGTACAAATGTGTCTAAACAACTGTTGTCGGACAAAGTATGATTAGGGATTTTTGTAGTGTCAAGTGAGAGAGTGGTGGAGAGGATGTCAATCCGACTAGCAATCAGTTTATGGTTAAAATAAAGCAGGTTCCTTGAAGTACCGTAATTTCTCGTGTATATTGTGCCTTTTTTCACCCCAAAAAAATCTTCAAAAGACAATAGTGCGCATTATACATAGGTATAGTACAAGAAAATTCCTTCCAAAATTCCAAATGAAATATATGAGTGGATGTTCTAGAAAAGCCATCAATTAGTTTGAAATCATATGATTTATAAATTCACATTATTTAGGTTCACATTTAAAATGTTATAATTTATCTACTCCTTCATTGTGTGTAAGTATTGCGGATGTGATGCAACTCTGTGTATAGTTTTGACACTGCAGTATTATTATTAATAGTAAGGTTTACTAGTTCTTCAGTAATGTATGTATTACTGGGGTGCACCCTAATGTTTAGTTTTAAAACTGCAGGTTTACGGCTGATGTGCCAGTGGTCATACGGGAGGTGGAAAATACCTCCTTAAAGCTGCAGTGTTACAAGAAACATTCGGGTATGCCACAGTAAAACAAACATTACTAAAAACAAGCAAAAATTTGTATTAATAATAGTACTACTCAGACTTAATTTAAAAATCAAATTAGTAGGGGATCACCACCAACATTTATTGCAGAAAAACATCAATGCATAGAAAGTCATGGGTTTGTATTATACATAGGAAGAAGAGTTTCTCTGATTTTTGGAGTCAATTTTGGGGGAGCGCATTATAGTCGAGCATATTATACACGAGAAATTACGGTACTTTGGTTTCCTTATACATTCCAAAAACATGCACGTTAGATTTACTGAAAAGTGCCCATTGGTGCCCAAATTGCCCATTGTTGTGAAGTGTGAATAGTTGTTTGGTCGATAGGTGCCCTCCGATTGACTAGCAACCATTGCCGGATATACCTTGCCTCTCACCCAAAGTCATCTACACTCCACCTCAGCCGCGACCCTGAACAGGATAAGTGGTAGAAAATTAATGTATCAGTGCTTCCCTGTCCACACCTTGTAGTCCAAATACGGCACAGTGTCCCTTTTGGACTGCGAAGGTTTAGACAGGGGAGGCCAGAAACCTCAATGTTGAGATTGACAGAAAACAGTAACATCCCCCCCCCCCCCCCCCAAAAAAGATTGGCTTATTCAATGGGAAGAGTAGTCCCAACGAGCTGTTTTACCACAAGACCAGTGAACGGTTGACTCGTATGCAGGATGGTCATTTCACTAACCATGCCGGGCAACAACACCACCACCCTATTGTTGACCCACCCCCAGGGGACACACCTACTGAGTCATAAATAGAGAAACTCCACTCCTAAAAAGAATTGAAGCCTATTGAATTAAAGGTGAAACGTCTTTAAACAACAAGCACAGTCCTGTTGCCTTGATTTAACCTTTGCGGATTACCATGACCTGGATGACTTAACATTCTACAAAGGCAAAATTAATGAATGCATTAATGAATTCATTCAATTTTCAGTTGGAAAGGAATGCATTTTACAAAGCCTCATCTTGTGTATGGTGCATCATACATAGGATAAGTCAGTGTCAGAAATCACTATAGTCTCCAAGAACTGATTTTGTTAAGGCTGAAACCCAAGATCCTCTTGTCTGGTTTAATGAGTATGTATGTCTGTGGTGTGTGTGTGTGTGTATGTGTGTGTGCGTGTGTGTGTGCGGGGGGGTGCGCGTGTGTCTGTGCGTGCGTGCACAAATCAGTTTGTCTATTACATTTCAAACTACGGACCGCTTTAAAAGCCAGGAATATAGCAAAAAATACATAAATGCCTGGATTTAAATTATTTTCCTCAAGTAATGCTTTTTTTTCTTGCAAGTACTATATACAAACTGCAGAGGATTCTTTTAGATATCGTTTGTCATCCATCTATGCATTTCCTAACGTCAATCACATGGCACATGGAAAAACAACCCTTCACTCACACCAATAGCCAATTTAGTGGTGGGGAAGGGTGCTGATCCAGAGAATTACAGGAACTATTGCAAACTCCTTTAACTGCGAGGGAGACCTAGCCACATGCTGTCATAACATATTGTAATGAGTCAAAAGTATTTGTACTCCTCTTCCTCCTAGTGTTTTGTCATAAAGTTGTTGAATAGAAATATTTTACATCTGGTACACAGACTTACAGCATTCTGCTGTGCATTATTACTGAGGTTATACATAATTTAGTTTGAAAAATACATTAAAATTTTTTAGCAGAATACTGTGGCCATTTGCAATCCGTTTTTAAGGCATGGGTGTGTGTACCTGCTTAATTTCTCTCACTATTCCTCTAATTTGAACTAGGAAAAGGAGAAGGCAAAATATAAGCGGTTGACTGTGCAGCCGGCTGAAAGGAAGTGCACGTGCACACAGAAGCTTGTATTTCCATGCAGCTGAATCGCAGTGAGGCTCTTTGTCCCTGTTGCATACTACTAGCCATCAATACACTCCTTACAGAGCTCCTTGTGTGAGTGAGAGTGATAATCCTTTTTTCAGTACACAGAGAAAGCCCCTGTTGTGGAAGACTTGCACTCATTTTATACATTGTCAATACCAGGCCACCAGTCTACAGACTGACGCTTTACCTACCGCGTTAATTTCTTTAAAAAGACCTTTTAGAAAAAGGCTATGCCATTTTGGTAATATTTTTGGAACACTTCCAGACACACCAACTTGAAACGAAAGCCTCTCACCTCAGCACATGGAAATAAGACACGCTCACATTTGGAATTTACTCTTTAGCATAAAAAGTGTTTTAAATGTGCTTTTGAAATTGTGCTAGCATACGTTTCTGTTAATCGTTTTTGAGTTCATGTGACACAAAAATACATCAAGCTTTGCAACCTTGCCAGTCATCACTCCGTGCCAGGTTGGTGGGGGAAACAATTCACGGAATCCAAGTCTTTATAAATAGTAATCATAGTTAGCCATTTAACATTTAAAAAATTGTGTGTCATAGATTAAAATTAAAAGCACACTTTAAAGCTATAATCCGTGAATTCAACATTACAACAAAGTCCGTCGTTTCGATATGACGTAGGCTGTGCCGAGTCCAACTGTCTCAGTCTCCCCCTCTCCGAACCCCACGCGGGTGAATATACAGTCCCCTCCAAAAGTATTAGAATGGCAAGGTCCATTCCTTTCTTTTTGTTCTATTCTGAAGACATTTGTGTTTCAGATCAAAACCTGAACATAAAACAAAAGTTCAAAATCAGTTCCAGCTTTTATTACATGGTTTTTACATCTAGATGTGTTAAATAACTCAGAACAAAGCACCTTTTGTTTGAAACCACCCACTTTTCAAATGAGCAAGAGTATTGGAACATGTAAATGATGGGTGTTTCAGGTTGCTCAGGTGTTGCCATTTAGATTGATTGCTTAAACATTAGATAGAGCTTGTTTTTGGCTTTGGGTTTCACCTGTGAAAACAGCATTTGCTAGTTTAGCAAACATGAAGACTAGAGAGCTGTATGGGAGGAAAGCAAAACAAAGCTGAGAGCAGAGGGGAAATCGATCAGACCTGTTCCACAAACATTGGGCATAGCCAATACAACAATTTGGAATGTCCTGAAAAAGAGAGAAACTACTGGTGTAGTGAGCAACAGACATTGAAAAGGTTCGCCCAAGTGTATCAACAGTAGTTGATGACAGAAACTAGTCTTTATTGATGGTGTAACTCATGATGGTACCAGCAGAATGAATTCTGAAGTCCACAAAAAAAAACAACTGGCAATTTGCAGAGAAAATGCATCCAAACTAATCGTGAGAAGCTTCATCATGCAACAAGACAGTTACCCAAAACACAATGCCAACACAACACTTCATCAGGGGGAAAAAGTGGAAGGTCTTTGCCAGCCAAGTCAATCACCGGACCTTAACCCAATAGAGCATCCATTTTACCTCCTAAAGAGGAGACTAAACATAGAAACCCCAGAAACAATCAAGAACTGAAAGAGGCTGCAGTAAAGTCGCAGGATTGATGCAGTTATTGCAAGTAAAGGTTATGCCACCAAATATTGTTATTCACTTAAAGTTAATTTAATAATGTCTGTTCCAATACTTTTGCTCACTTGAAAATTGGGTGGCTTAAAAAAGGGTGCTCTGTCCTGAGTTGTTTAACGCATCTGGATGTAAATACCATTAAATAAAAGTTGGAATTCTGAACTTTTGTCTCATACTCTTTTGATCTGAAACTGATCACGCGGAGGTGGATGATGTGGAAGATGTTTTTCGCCTGTCGTCCTGCTCTTCTTCATCTTTTTGTATCTCAATCATGCTTTTCGTGTCAAGTCTCCTGACCTCAGCTGTATGTCACCAGTGATCGATGGCTGTAAGGAGATTCAGGATTCAGGAACCTTCCACGTCATGACAGGTGGTGAAGCGGCAACAGCGTTACGACGCTCAGTTATAATCAAGTGGATAAAAGTTATCACAAACTACATCCAGATTTAACATGTTTACATCTTTGTTTGGTTACAAATTATTTGTTAAATTGGTGGTCCTCTTTAATAAATATCAGTTGGCGTGTTCAATACTTTTTCATTATTCCACGTAACTTAATTTCTGAGCTTATTTGTTCTACTTTCTTTGTATGTATGGATTACTTGGGGTGTTTCCTACATCTGGTGAAATTTTCATGTTAATAGCGCCTTCGGAAATATATTTGAGAAAAATGGTGATGTTAAATGCCGCTGTGTAGCGGTACTTAGTGTGTACAGTTATTGTGTATGTCGCCTTTCACTTTACTCCGATTGAGTTTGTCAAGGGTTGGACTTGTATTAATTTTGTTGTGATGTTCCAAGACATTAGTTGAATGTATGATAAATATGTAAGTACATCTGCTCTAAATAAGTCTGAAATTGTTGACAGTTGGATGGATAATCAAGACAAACTGTAAAAATACATATTTTATTCTTCCTTCAGTGTTGGAGTGTACCGTGAGTGATGACATCGGTGTGTGTGTGTGTGTGTGTGTGTGTGCGCGCGCGCGCGCGCGTGTGTGTGAGATCACGTGATCACCAATGGTAATGACAATTCTGATTATTTCATTACATGTACTTAATGTTGGTCATTAACCTCATTGGTTTTCATTACAATTAGCTCCTTGCACTGCTGCCTTATATCAACATTGTGACTGTTTCCAATTACAGCCAACACTATAAATGAAATTAAACATTTCAGCATTGCTGATTTATTGCTAATATATTACGATCCGTAATCAGAGGAGATGAATCGAGCTTTCTCTCTCTTTCCTCCCGAACTAATTTAACAAGATGGCCTTGTTCGCAATCCCTCACCTTTTTTTCTGCCAGACATATACAGTGGCTATGGAAAGTATTCAGACCCCCTTAAATTTTTCACTTTTTGTTATATTGCATTCATTTGCTAAGATTATTTAAGTTAATTTTTTCCTCATTAATGTACACAGAGCACCCCACGGTAAAACGGAATTGTTGAAATTTGTGCAGTTTTATTAAAAAAGAAAAACTGAAATATAACACAGCCATAAGTATTCAGACCCTTTGCTCACTATTTAGTAGAAGCATACTTTTGAGCTAATACAGCCCTGAGTCTTTCTGGGAATGATGCAAGAAGTTCTTCACACCTGGATTTGGGGATCCTCTGCCATTCCTCCTTGTAGATCCTCTCTTGTTCTGTCAGGTTGGATGGTGAACATTGGTGGGCAGCCATTTTCAGTTCTCTCCAGAGATGCTCAATTGGGTTTAAGTCAGGGATCTGGCTGGGCCATTCAAGAAGAGTCGTGGAGTTGTTCTGAAGCCACTACTTCGTTATTTTAGCTGTGTGCTTAGGGTCATTGTCTTGTTGGAAGGTGAACCTTCGGCCCAGTCTGAGGTCCTGAGCACTCTGGAGAAGGTTTTCGTCCAGAATATCCCTGTACTTGGCCGCATTCATCTTTTCTTCAATTGCAACCAGTCGTCCTGTCCCTGCAGCTGAAAAACACACCCATAGCATGATGCTGCCATCACCATGCTTCACTATTGGGACTGTATTGGGCAGGTGATGAGCAGTGCCTGGTTTTCTCCACACATACCGCTTAGAATTAAGGCCAAAAAGTTCGATCTTGGTCTCATCAGACCAAAGAATCTTATTTCTCACCATCTTGGAGTCCAACTGTTTTTTTTAGCAAACTCCATGTGGGCTTTCATGTGTCTTCCACTGAGAAGATGCTTCCGTCGGGCCACTCTGCCATAAAGCCCTGACTGGTGAAGGGCTGCAGTGATGGTTGACTTTCTAGAACTTTCTCCCATCTCCTGACTGCATCTATGGAGCTCAGCCACAGTGATCTTTGGGTTCTTCTTTCCCTCTCTCACCAAGGCTCTTCTCCCGCGATTGCTCAGTTTGGCCGGACAGCCAGCTCTAGGAAGGCTTCCGGTTGTCCCAAATGTCTTCCATATAAGGATTATGGAGGCCGCTGTGCTCTTAGGAACCTTAAGTGTAGCAGAATTTTTTTGGTAACTTTGGCCAGATCTCTGCCTTGCCACAATTCTGTCTCTGAGCTCTTCAGGCAGTTCCTTTGACCTCATGATTCTCATTTGCTCTGACATGCCCTGTGAGCTGTAAGGTCTTACATAGACAGGGGTGTGGCTTTCCAAATCAAGTCAGATCAGTATAATCAAACACAGCTGGACTCCAATGAAGGTGTAGGACCATCTCAAGGATGAGCAGAAGAAATGGACAGCACCCGAGTTAAATATGAGTGGCACAGCAAAGGGTCTGAATACTTTTGGCTGTATGATATTTAGTTTTTCTTTTTTTAATAAATATGCAAACATTTCAACAATTCAATTGTTTTCTGTCAATACGGGGTGCTGTGTGTACATTGAGGGGGAAAAAAGAAATTAAATGATTTTAGCAAATGGCTGCAATATATCAAAGAGTGAAAAATTTAAGGGTGTCTGAATACTACCCACTGTATACTTGGAGATGTGAGTGGCCAGCTGTTAGTGTGTGCGTGTTTTGTGTGTCTAATTCCCGTTGCATTGTGGGAGTCTATTATGCCATTGTCTGGTGAATGGCTTCCATTGACTCAGCCTTGACATTAGAAGCTACCCACTAATCGCTTCACTTCATATATTTGTAAGTCTCCTTCACTCAACTGTACAGTCCTGCTGTAGCAGCATCCACTATGAAATAAACCAGCTCATAAAAACAGTCCACAATTATCAATCAATATACAAGTATAGATTCACTTTCAGGCAGAAACCCCCTATGTCCAAAATTGTTCTATTTAATATTTTTTCACAAATTGATACTATTGGTCAATCACCATGTAAATCTGTTATTTTTACAAATTATTGACCAATCTGAAGTGTGTTAAATAGCTTAGATGATGCAATGTTATTGGCTCAAGAAACATGCTGGTTTTTTTTTTTTTTTTTTTTTTTTTTTTTTTTTTTTTTGGTTTCCTGAAAAATTATGGTTTGGAGATGTAAGGGTTCTGCCCGACGCCAACGATATGGACATGCTGCTATAATTATGTACAATATATAATCCATCCATCCATTAATTTTAATCAGAATCCTTCATTAAGAAAAAGCCCATGTCAGTTTTCTGCTGATTACAAGTAATTGTTTTGTACAAAATCCTGTTGAATTCCCAAAAGATCAGAATTTAAATTTTTTGCTTTTCATCTTCACAATCTCAACAAAACTGTCACGGTATTAATATTGCAATCAAAACTGTTTCTCTCTTTCCATCTGTAGTATTACCATGGGTTTGCCGCTCAACCCACCAGCAGATTCGGCTCGCTCAGCCCGACACGCCCTCTCTCTTATTGCAACTGCCCGGCCGCCTGCCTTCATCACTACCATTGCAAGAGAGGTGAACCAAATGAAACCAAAATGCCTGAAGAAATGTTTATAAAATATATGTATTGGAATTATCTAGTACTAACTGTTAGCCTAGAAATGGCTTCTCTTTTTGCAATGCCATTATTAGTTTTGTTAGAATAAATATATTATTATTTTTTATTTTTGCAGGTCCACCGATACAATGCAGCCCAGGCTAACTCTCAGTCACAGCAGAACGTTCACACCACCACTCTGGCTCGAGCCAAGACTGAAATATTGAGAGTGATTGACATCCTGATCGAGAAGATGCCTGGAGATGTTGTCGACTTGCTTGTTGAGGTAATCATATTAAGCCGTTTTCATTTGTGAACAGTGATATTTATCACAAGATGACAAGAGTTTTTTAATTTTTTAATTTTTTTTTTTTTTTAGATTATTTATTTATTTTTTTCAAGGTTGCTGTGCCTATCATGGGTTATTTAATTTTCATGTCCATTATGTAAAGGCACAGAGCTTATAGCACCTCCTCCTCACCACCTCACATTATCCTCTCATCCTCAGGTGATGGATATAATCATGTACTGTATTGAAGGTTCTCTGGTAAAGAAGAAAGGGCTACAAGAGTGTTTTCCTGCTATTTGCAAGTAAGTTGGGTTGGGAGTGAACTAAGCCTACGCATTTGTTTCAGTGTCACTTTCAGGGTGTTAATGTTCGATTATTGGCAACATCTTCAGGTTCTACATGGTGGGTTACTGCGACCGCAGTAACCGCATTGCTGTCGGAGCTCGTCAAGGTTCAGTGGCCCTCTACGACGTTCGCACTGGAAAATGCCAGGTACGTTAAGAGACCTGTCCCCCACACAATTATACCATGAAAATAAACATCCAAGACCCAATCAAGCTTACGCCTCTTCGAAATATCCATCAATTCGTCCATCAATTTAATCAAGCTGTTTCCACATCTATTACCTCATTACAAATTTGAAATTAGTGGATGTTGGCTTTGGTCTTTTGCTGACTGTTTTCATAAATCATCATCTATTATATGTTCACTTTTTCCACTGGTTGTTTTTTTTTTTTTTTTTTAAATATATTTTTCATACAGAGATGACTGCGAGCACTGTTTTGATCACTTGATTGTATTTATTAATGGAAAAAGCCAAACTTTTTTCGCCTATGTGGAAAAGTACCACACTGTGCCACCGTTGGCCGCAATAATTGAAATGAGTCATTTGCGATATCAGATGAGCCTTTCGCAGCACTGTGAATGAAATTTGGCCCACTCTTCTTTGCAGAATTGGTTTAACTCAGTCATTTTGGAAGGTTTCTGAGCATGAACTGCCCATTTAAGGTCAATCCACAGCTTGGATTTAAGGTCAAGCTTTGACTTTCCCACGCCAATGTTTTTTAAATTTTTATTTTATTTATTTATTTATTTTTGGGGGAGCCATTCCATAGTAGGTGGACTTTCTGGTATGCTTCGGGTTGTTGTGCTGCTATATTACACAAAAGCGCTTCAGCCTGAGGGTACAAACTGATGGCCAGAGGTTCGCCTCCAGGTTTTTCACAGCACGTGGTCCAAGTCCTGAAGTTGCAGGCAGCCACTTACCACCACACTGCCACCACTATGTTTGACTGTTGGCATATTGTTCTTTTTATCACATTCTGTGTTATTTTTATGGCAGATGTAACAGGACGCACACCTTCCAAAAAATTTTATTTTGACTTGCTAGTCCACAGAATATCTAAAAAAAAAATGTCAGGGATAATCATTTTTCTTGTCAAGTGTGAAATGAACTTGTGTGAAACTTGTGTTCTTTTTTGTAAGCAGTTGGCTTTACACAATCAGGATTTTTGGGACCGATCAGCGAGTTTAAAAGAACGATAAACGAACAGCCGATCCGATCACAAGATGGAGCAATGTGTCTTCTTTAATGACTTGTTCAGTCTCAGACGTGTTGTCTGTCCCACACCGCCAACATGTTATTTTTTTAAATAACTTGATTGCCGGTCAGGTATTTGCAGTACTACGTCAAAAGACAACGCGACAAGGTTAAAAATAAACTACCTTTTGGATTCAAATATACTGTACACGATGGCGACGCAGAGTAAATGTCTTTTGCGGAGCCGACCAATGACCTCATTGATGGGATCGGCGAATTTATGACATTAAAGCCGATCAGCCGATGAGCATAAAATGCTAATTATCGGCTGATACCGATCAAGTCGATCAGATAAAATGCAGATACAATGCAGCTCGTTGAGCATGTTGGGGATGCTCTGGATAGGTGTACACAACAGCGTGTTCCAGTTCCTGCCAATATCCAAATATCCAGCAACTTTGCACAGCCGTTGAAGAGACCAACATTCTACAGGCCGCAATCAACAACCTGATCAGCTCTATGCGAAGGAGATGTGTTGCACTGCGTGAGCCAAATGATGGTCACACCAGATACTGACTGGTTTTCTGACCCCCCAGACCTCCACAATAAAGGAAAACTGCACATGAACAGATATTAAGAGATGTATTAGACCACCACCTATTGTAATGTTTATGAAACAGCTGCCCTAAATTAACAGCATTGGTCAAAATCATGTTTTCTGTAATGGTTATGCACCACAGTATAGGAGCTCTTCAACCGAAATTATGTTTGATGTGTCAATGTTTCGTTAACCATGAATTTTCCTAATTATACACTTAATTTGAGTGCTATCAGTGTGTGAACGTCAATACTTGGCAATAATGTTGAAACACCTCACATCATTGTTGTTTTATTGATATATATATATATATATATATATATATATATATATATATATATATATATATGCAGATAGCGAGAACAGGAAGTAGACTGAGAAGAATCAGTCAAAGAAACAGCTGGACACAAATATGCACAAATGCAGAGTAATGTATCTGACAAACGCCTGGTTACAGAAGCTTATCAAACTGGTGGCAGATGGCCATGCAGTGACTAGCACCTACGGTTGGACACGCACACACACACACAAACGTAATGTGTATTGAAGTACGAAGCGCTGCAAATGTTTTGGGTTTCACTATACTCTGTTAATGGGCTGATTTATTTCTGTACACACTTATTGTAATACACCCAATGAACAGTTATTTTTCATGTTCGATACTGAGCCCCTCATCCAATTTTAAATTCACAAATGAGAAGAAACCCATTCCAAATCATTTGGTAAAATGTTTTTATTGTTAACTCACACTCAGGCTTTACCTGTCAATACAAGTACTTGGTACATTCTAATTGAAGTGTGTAATTGGGAACGGGAATTAGTCATACACGCCCTGTTTTATCACGCTGCACTATTTGCATAATGTTTTTGATTACTGCTGGCCACTGTGTGTTTGAGAACGCTCTGCACCATTTGCACAATTGTCACTGTACCAGATCATTGCACTATTAGTCACTTTAAATTGCTCTAAATTCCTTGAGGACTGCATAATTTGCACAACTGCTATTATGTCAGCATCACCACACTAGTGGCACACTTTCATTGCTCAATGACTATCCACATTCGTGTTTTTATCTCCTAAATGTATATTTTGTTATGGTGGCTGTTTTTTTTTTTTTTTGGTCATACTTCAGTGGCTCTAACTACCAGAGACAAATTCCGTGTGTGTCTTGTAATATACTTGGCCTTTTCCCACTGGTTTGGATGGGAAGTAGACTTTGTCATTTCTTGTCTCCAAATTTTTTGTCACTGCATTTGTTATCACTTCATCCCTTTTCTCCATGCCGTTGACTGTACAAGTTTGCCCAAATTTAATGCTATTATAACTCTAAAATCACTCCGCCCACAACTCTCCTATTTAATGCGCCGTCTGATATCACAGCGATCCCACTCCCGAATTGAACATTTTTCAATGTGAGGCTTGGCACTGCGATGGATAAGGCCCATATACATACACAAACACAATGAATAGGTTTGTCATCGGTGAACTGCGCTCTGCTAAATGCAGTGCGTAAAGGCCTTAATGTTAGCCAAATCCATTTTGTTTTTAATATTTCATCAGGGTTGAAGATAACATAGTGTTCTTATCAGAGCCTATTAACCCACCCCCACACCACAAAATGTAGAACTGTTGTGAGAAAATAACTTTACAAACATGAGAAAAATCAACTTGAGTTGAGATCAACTTAATTCAAGACTTTTATGTGCATTCAGCTGCTTTGACATAACGTAAATGATAATGTAGAAGCGTTGAAGGGATGAAGCCATGAGAAATAGGGATTGCGATGTTGCCTAGGAGCAGGCAATGGAAGCCAAAGACTGAAACATGAAAAGATTGAAAAATTGATTGTTTGGCAAGACAAACATTGGCTTGGAAGGCTGGAGAAAAAAAAATCTAATAATTCAGCCAACACAACTGGGATCCAATATGAGGGAGAGAACAAAGTAAAAATATAAGATTTTCATTTTATTGTGGTATTATATTTTTCTTCTTTAATTGTCACAGATGGGCTATAATTTCAAGGTCGTCGGCGCCCAAGGCGACGTACCTTAATCTCATCTCGTGGTGAGCGTTTCTAATCCCAGTCACAGGCAAGGTCGGGATGGCGATTTCTGCGAGTACCTTTTATTACGTTACACACCCTTCATATGGTGGGACACTTTATTTGGTTACACACAGTGCAGCGTTGCTTTATTTCGTCCCGTGAGTTCTGGTGGCGAATGGTAGCATCTGTTGGACCAGAAGCTGCCACTCACCTGGTGGAATTATCTTGCTCAATCCAAACATTTACTGTCAAGAAAAATACCTGAGATTTTCTGCTTTGTCTCAATGGAATTTGAGCAAGGACCGACATTTGTTCTTTGGCCCATCTTTATTATCGCAAAATCGAATTTATTGAAGTGTGAAGTTAAGATGGCGTGACAATGTCCAAAACACAAAGAAATTGTTTGTAAATTGTGTTACATGTTAGCGAGTGAGAGAAATCTTGTAAAACAACACTTTGACTATACAATGTCCTATTCTCAACTCAGTCTCTTCCTGATATAATATTTTACCTTTCACAACGTGATGGAATAGGGGTACATTAAGGGTACTCCAATAAAAAGTCCACCACTATTACCTGGTTTAATTATTTGAAATTACTACTTAGTAGCACACATTACACAAGTGTTACATCTTCCATTCTTAACTGTGACTTCATCTCTGTTTGTTTCTAGAATATCCATGGTCATAAGGGCCCAATCACAGCGGTGTCATTTGCCCCTGATGGGCGTTACCTGGCAACATACTCCAACGCTGACAGTCACATCTCCTTCTGGCAGGTATGTACAAATTGTTTTCTTTTACATGGGCATGAAGAGATTTGTCTAGGTGCACACGCAATAAAAAGTAACAAAATCATTTAATGCTGAAGTGTTGCAAAAATAAATCCGCAACAGTGAAAGTCTAAAAAAAAAATAATAATAATAATGTGCACCATTATACTGTGCCGTGAACATTTTTATTTTCTATTATTATTTATGAATTATATTTTTCCATTGTTTCCTCACTTTGTTGAAGGTCATCAAACAAATGTAAATGTCAGACCATAATATAACCCAAGTGAACTTCAAATACTGTTTTAAAATGATTTCATTTATTAAGGGGGGAAAAAAAACTATTTGAAGTTACCTGGCCCAGTGTGAAAAAGCAATGATTAATTAATAACTGGTGGGCCATCCGCAGCAGCAACAACTGCTATCAACTGTTTTCTATAACTGGCAATGAGTCTTTCATGTCTGTGGCGATATTTTAGCCCACTTTTCCTTGCAGAATTGTTTGAATTCACCAAAAATGGGTTTTTGAGCATGAACGCTAAATGTAACGGGACACACATGTTCCAAAAAGCTCAACTTTCATCTCGTCAGTCCATATAATACTCTCGCAAATGTCTTTGTTTTTGGTCAGCAGTGGTTTTTGCCTTGAAACTCTGCCATGGATGCCATTTTTGCCCAGTCTCTTCCTTATTGTTGTCATGAACACTGACCTTACCTGAGGCAAGGGAGGCCTGCAGTTCTTTAGAAGTTGTCTTGAGTTCCTTTTTGGACTCCTGGATGAGTCATTACTATTCTCTGGGGAAAATCTTTTGTAGGCCGGCCACTTCTGGGAAGGTTCGCCACTGTTCATTGGTTTTCTCAATGTGAGGATAATGGCTCTCCCTATGGTTCACTCGAACCCTAAAGCTTTAGAAATGACTTTTGTAAGTTGTGAAGTTTTGAAGTTCACCTGGGTTATGACTGTCTGATATTTACATTTGTTTGATGATTTACCATTTAAGTAGGAAAACTATGCAAAAATAAAAGAATTTGAGAAAGGGGACCAATAATTTTTCATGGCACTGTTTATAAAATGCATGAGTGTTCAACCGAAATAAGAATTCAGAAAATTCTTTAATAGGAATTGGACTTTAAAGTTTTATTTCTCAATGAGGGTATAAATATTTATTTTTATCGCTGTAAAGTTATATCATTATTTGCTAATAACAATATTCAATAATAATTTGCAAATGACAATAATAAAAGTTAAGGTATTTTTAATCTTGATCTATATTCTTTTTTAGTTGCTTGCTCTAGAGCGTGTCAAAAGCAAGTACATACAAACCCTAACGGCATTACAATAAGGACAAACAGCTACTCCTCCAAGAGGCAGGCAAAACCTTTTATTTGAGAATTGACATTTAGGAGACCTAAAGCAGAAATTGTTTTGAAATTGCCCACATCAGATGAACACCAGTCTGCTGGGCAGCATCGGGATGTTGAACTCGGCCCCTCAGCTGCGCTGCATTAAGACCTACCAGGTGCCTCCGGTCCAGCCGGCATCTCCTGGCTCCCAAAATCACTTGAAGCTCGCCCGCCTGATCTGGACCTCCAACCGGAACGTCATCCTGATGGCACATGACGGCAAGGAGCACCGCTTCATGGTTTGAATGGGATACTGTGAAGTTTAGCTCCAGTTCTTGTATAGGTCACACCAACATCCAGTGTCTAGCTTCATGGTTATTGTGGACCTACTGTGAAGAAGCGATTACTCTGGGCACTGACGTTTTACTTTCAAAATCATGTAGAATCAGGCTTAGATTGAAGGCTTAATAAAAGCAACCAAACCATTTTAAAAAGAAAGATCCTGCTCTAAATGTAGGTTTATTGTGTATATAGTATTGTTTTATCTCCCACAGTGATACTCATGAAGGAACTCACTTGATATATGTATTTACTGAAACACAACGCTTATGTTCTAATTTGCATCCATGTCATTTTAATTATTTATAACTTCTAGTCATTCCTAATTATTTGTTTGTTTCCCCCCCCCCCTTAGTCACAATTGGAGCCATTAGCGGGTCCCGGCATTCATTGCTATTTATTTAATGTCAGTCTTTATTATACTAGAAAATTATGTTTGGTTCATTGTGTTGAATTTTTAGGAAGCAATCTTATTTTATAACTGGATAAATCATTTCACTTGACATATGTGCGTAGATACAGTTGCAAGTGGGTGCTGTTAAAATACGAGTTGTGGTTTGATGCCATATCCTCTCATGGCATCATCCATTGCTTTGGTTATCATTGCTCCTTCTTCAATGGAGCAGAATGGGTCAGATTGTAGCGTGGTCATCTCTTAAATGAAAGGTCACGTAAACTAAACCCTAGTTGCTCTTGATAGGGCACGTTAATGTGAAAACAGTCACTGTCGTGTAACTGAGAAAGCATTGTCATAACACGTCGAGTCCATGTTACCATTATTTGACATTTCATTGCAAGCCGTCAAAACATGAGTGAGATGCATCCTACAGGAATATTTGCCGTTTAATACATTTGCATATTAGCCAGTATTAAAAATAAAAAAAAGTCATTTTGACTTTCGTACTCTTTACATTACCAGCCCTCAAACACAAACAGTTCACAGCATGTCAATGGTATGAAAATATTGCTGGATGTTCAGATATTTCAAGGAAATGGGATGGTGTTTTATGATGCCGATGACACATACTTCCCCTTGTTCCCACTTAATTATTTTCATTGCACCGGCATCCGTTCTGCTCAGTAGATTAAATCGCTACATGTACAGTATTTATAGTAGAGCTTCCTTGTAATTTAGTCGAGTATATATCTTGCACAGTGTCCTATTTGTCTCTTGTGGTATATGTGATTGTCTGAACGCCTGCCTTACATTTACTTTTACTTTAATCAGTGAGTTTCTGCGTTAAAACAAACAAATGCACTAATCTGACTACATAATTACATTTAAAATAGCTTATCACCATGTCTTTTGTCAGTTGCCAATGCAGCTTTACTCGGCATATTTGCTGCTTAATACTACTACCCGACAACGGAAACATGAAAATGGTACACACACTGAAGTCAGTCAGTTTGGTTATGCATTGGAAAGAAAGTAATACAGCTTTTGAAAGTATGGCCATGCGCATGCATTGCTTCTCACGGTGGGCGACTGGCAGCCTTCCCACCACATCTGGTGCATGAAGCACATAAAAGAAAGTAAAATGCTCACCATGATCCTGTGACACGTGTTGCATGCAATGACATGCATGTTTTTTTTGTTTTTGTTTTTTTGGGTGGTGTGGGGAAAATCATTATGGTCTGGATCTATTTGTCTCACAGTTTAGTTTCATGCAGTTTTATGCACAAAGAGGAATATATCCGATAGATTTATCAAGTGATGGTTACGTTTTAATTGTAATCCAATTTAAGCAGTGTGAATTTATTTTTTGGAAATATGGCTCATTTACCCTTCCACTCTCCCTACTGTCCTTGTTCCTTCCTCGATCTCCTGTCAGTTTTCATTGGCGGTGTCAGAAAGCTTCTAACAGTGCTACACACCTGTAAACACAAGTGTTAAAGCTTTTCACAAGTTTCTTCTCAATTTAGAGGGGGGGGGGGGGGGGGGGGGGGGCATCCAGTAGCTCATCAGACTGCGCTTGAGACCTCCTCACCAGTGCAGTGGATATTAGAAGTCTTACACACTCTTGTTCAAATGCCAGGTTTTTGTGATGTCAAAACAGGATCAAAATAGTAATTTCTGTAAAGAAAAGCTTACTAGAACATCTGAACTGTATTAATCAGAGAGTTTAAATGGTGGATTTAAATGTGATTGGGTAATTCTGAACACAGCCACATCCCTAATTTTAAGAGGGTGTGCGCACTTGTGCAACCACATTATTTTTACTCCCCTACCAAAAAGTATTTGATTTATTTAGTTTTTCAATTGAGTCGTACAGATTATAGGTCACATTTATGGTGGAAAAAGTCTTGAAATATGAATCTTGGTCTCGTTTTTTGGGGCTCACAAAAACATGGCATTTGTACAGGTGTGTGTAGCATTGAGATCTCTCAAAGAGCATTGAGATCTCATTCTTCGGTTTTCTCCAGCGTGCTCAAGGGTTTGAAAAAAGCTGTTTATGTCAGCCTCTCAAGGGAGCGAAGGTGAGAAAACGAAGGCAAAAGCTGAAGAGTAAGTAACAAGTGAGGAAGATCAGTCATCCAAAAAAAACAACAAAAAAAAAAGGAAAACATTCTTTGGTGAAGGAGGTGAACCGAAAAAGCTTAAGTGGCATGATGCAATGTGGTAGAAATCGTCATGGTTACTACAACATCATTTTATGACATTCAACTGGATTATTTTGGCAAAGATGAACATTTTTAGCAACTTATTTCTGTTTGACAGCTTCCTCTCCTTCAGCTCAATTGTCAAGACCCCCCCCCCCCCACCCAAATAAAAAAACATTTGCATTCCGTAATCAAAATGTCATGTTTGACCTTCCTCTTCAAATAAGTAACGGTCGAGTGCAGTAAAATACAATGGCCTCCACTCATGAGGATTTTAATGTTTAGTTTTAATCACCTTGCCTCAGTTGCTATTGTTACGTGTTTGAGAGTAACAAACATATCGTAAAGGGAGGATTCGTTTAGGGCCATTGTATTATACTGTATTGGTGTACCTTATTAAGTGACTCGTGACTATCGTGTTCATGTGCTGTAAGAATATTAACTTGCGTGTGTGTATAGTGCATGCATGTGACCCTCTCTGTAACAGTTTGAATCCACTGTGTATCAAATGTGTAGTGGTAAGCTGTGTTCTTGTTTTGACCATGTGACTAATAAAGATGGACATCAGACAGATTGTCTTTGTGCATCTGGATATTCTTGCGAGATGCTCCCCCGGTCATGTGTGAACCAGGAAGTAGCCTGGTAACTTGCATGCAGATAGGCAAAAGAAGATCCAAAAAAAAAAAAAAGTACAATTTTGAATGTCTCTTCTTGTCATTTGAGTCACAATGGGTTGCCATAGTGCTGCATCAGAATCGAAAATGGTATGTTCCTACCACCTAATGTCAAGCTCCATCAACCTAAAAGTGGCCTGCTTACATACTGATAAAGGAGCCCAAAATCACTTTTGTTAATGGTTGAAAGACGCCGGAAGTCTCCTGGGTGCCATTATTTATTTATTTATTACGGTTCATATTTTTGACTCAGGTGAGCCAGCATGCGGCTCATGAGTCACCGGTTCATCTTTTGGGTGTCTCGTGCTCTTATTTGTTATATGAAAAGCAGCGTAACGAACGGAGCACACTAGTTAGATTTTCTGTTGTTGTTGCTTGTTTTAATTCCTCGAAAAGTAGGACAATGCTGTCTCCCACTTACTCCGTTTGTCAGGGTTGCAAGATAATTTGGGTTGGAAATGCCCACAAAGTCCTTTTTCAAGCTATTCTCGTTGGTCTTTTATGCCTCGCAGTTGGGACATCCAGCTTTCTCATTAATATGTGACATGTAAATAAGCTTTGGCACTGATTGGATCACTTATGTTCTCAATTTAAATATAGAAAACAGCTTCGATCTGATTGGCCGTTGGCGATATCTCGGGCGCCAAGATGACATGTTTACTTGGTACAGAGCAGAGAGGAACACTGCAAAAAATGTAGTCTTTTTTTTTCTTTTCAAATTTGTAAAATTGTTACCCAGTTGAGTAGAAACTATTAATTGAAGACAGTATTTAATGCATTTATTTATTGTATGTATGAACACTTAGAATGACCACGTGACCTGTACTGTAATTCAGAAAGCATGTTAAAACTAAATGTGGGTTGTCGCAGTAGAAGTACTTTCGGTTTCCCTACTTATTTAGTTAAAGGCTTCCCGTATTTGTGCAGCCCAGTGTCAACATATATGGATTAGTGCACAAGTGCATCTGTTCCATCATGCAGGCATGCAATGAACAACACAACTTAAGTGTAGACAACATGTAGGCTCTTGACTTGAAAGGGTGTTAAATGAAAGAGGTTCACAGGGTCAGTGTTCCTCATCACACTGTACTGCCTTTTATTGGCAAGCACTGGATGATGTGTGCTTTGCGTAGCACCCAACCCAGTTGCACTGTTTTCTCATTCTTATTGTAAAGCACTCCCCATGAAGAATTTTTTATTTTTTTTTTTCTCCTTCTCTCAATGGGACTCGAAACAGACTTTTGGTTCAAATCCAAAAGGCAAGTGGTTCGAGAGAGTGTATTTTTCAGTTATTGATATTCCCAAAATTGCAGCATTCCTACTTATTTTTTTTTGTGAAGATAAAAAGATTAGCAAAGGATATACTGTCAATCAATACTATCTTTCAGCTATTGATGGTTTACAGGGTTTTGCATGGGTAATATTTATGGAAGACAATTTTAAAAGGCAGGTCTGTGTCAAAACCTTTTCATATGAAATAAATACGTAATTTGTATACTGTTGTTTTGAAAGTGAGCTGTATACAGTGTTTGTTTTTTATACAAATGGTGAGACTGAAGTGTCAAAATAAGTTAGTAACCCCAGTTTATAGTTGATGCACGTGCAAACGTGGTTGAGTTTGGCACTGAGGTTTTATGAGATGCATGAAGTTGCATGTGACAATCTGGTTTTACAGACATTTTGTTTTTCCCCCCAGAAAACTCATCGAATTCCAAATTGTACGACCTTAGAGGCGTTCGACTGTGGTTCCACTGATTCATTTTATTTTATTTTTATTTATTACACCTTGCGCTGTGTTTTGGGCTCAGCCTGAGGTTTAACAGACTCATTGCAGCCTACATGGAGACCTTTATAACTACTTTAAGTGCAGCACTTATCTGCCATTCTCAGCGCCTCCTGACACTTCTCAACATGGCAGCCTCCAACCTGCTCAGTTCTCTTTAATCCTGAGAAAGAATCTGTGCATACTTAAACGTGGGACAAAGACCTCGTGTGTCAACGTTTAAAGCAAATTCGAAAGAAAGTCGATGTTAAGTACCGGGCGAGAAGGAGATCAAAAGGATACTGTATGTATGTTTAGCTCCAACAAGCTCGGAGTTTGTTCCTGAAGTTGGTGAGGATGAAGAGAAAGTGGAGCGAGAGGAAGAAGAGATGAGAGACGTGGAGGGGGTGGGCTTTAGATTTCGATTAGTTAAGAGCAGAGAGGCTGTGATTCTGCTCAGCTGGAAAGCAAAAGTATCGACGTGGAGTCAGAGAACCTCGGTTTCCCTTTGCTTCCCTCCCCTATAGTCCCTCAGGTGGGCATTAAAACCTAGCCGAGCGATGGAGGATGGACGGGTAGAAACCCCGAGAGCCCAGCCGGAGCTTTGATTCACCGGGGTTTCTCACATCAACTGCTGGGAGTACGCGAGCGCCTCCGTAAAGCAGGCGCTGCCTTCTTTTTAAAACCACCGTGCTGTCAAAAAATAATCATTGCCGCTTTACTTTCAATTATCAATTCTTTGTTTAGCCACACTGCAGCTTAGAGTCGGCTTAACGTTACTAACAGCATTTAAGGTGCTGGAGTTTGTGGGTCTATGGAGGAGATGATGTGTTTTTAAAGAGGTTCTGCGGGTTATTACACGTTGTCAAAGAAGTGATATGGTCTGCAATAACACAAATGATAATAGGTCAAGTGTTTAGATGCAAAGGCAGGTTGAGGACATTAGCGGTATGAGGAATTAAAGGGGGGGGAAGGGGGTTGGGGTTGTCTTTATAGACCGACCTGCTCTGACACACGTCCCTGTATCCCCTTGGGTCAGGATTCTGACCTGTGACCTGCTCATTATACTGTCAGGGCATATTGTGTGTGTGTGTGTGCGTGCGTGCGTGTGCGCGTGCGCGCAGGAGGAGTGACTGACATGGTCCTGGAAACAACCCGTTTGTTCCTTCACATATTTTGTTCTTCACTTCTTATGAGAGTCACGCCCTAAGCACTCGACCCTACCATTGAGTAAATGAAAACAACAAATGAAGGGGGGGGGGAGATTATTGTAAATATTACAACTTTGAAACCAAATGAAATTATCAGCATTGAAGACCTTTGTCAAAATGAAAACCTCAGTAAATCAGAGTGTGGGGTTGGAGTATTCAGCCATCCATGGTCCATCCCTTTATTTATTTATTTTACGAAGAAAAGGAAGTTCACTCCGGAGGTCAACGTTGGTGACGAAGTGTATTAACACACTGAAGTGCAGATTGTCATGTTACTGTATCTACAACATAAAATTGATATACCATTCACGTTCGTTTTATTAAAGAGGACATGTTGATGTGCCTTTTTACTTATTTTGTTTTGTTTATGCCGTCACGGTGGACGACTGGTTAGCACATCTGCCTCACAGTTCTGGGGATCCCGGCCCCGCCTGTGTGGAGTTTGCATGTTCTCCCCGTGCCTGCGTGGGTTTTCTCCGAGCACTCCGGTTTCCTCCCACATCCCAAAAACATGCAATAATTGGAGACTCTAAATTGCCCGTAGGTGTGAATGTGAGTGCGAATGGTTGTTTGTTTCTATGTGCCCTGCGATTGGCTGGCGACCGGTTCAGGGTGTACCCCGCCTCCCGCCCGAAGATACCTGGCACAGGCTCCAGCAGCCCGCGACCCTTGTGAGGAGGAGCAGCTCAGAAAATGGTTGGATGGTTGTATTGTTTGTTTGTGTGGCATGACTACCTGTTGTCCTGGACCACGACACTCTTGTATAGATTTGTATATTTCAATGAGGCTTTCCTGGTTAAACAATTTCAAATAAAAACATATACACCTCAATTAAAATAATAATAATAACAGTAATGCATTTATTTGGGGCGCCTTTCATGTCACTCAAGGTCTTGAACCTCGTGGTGATCAGACGGGCAGGAGGCGGAACAAGTTGAAGAAAGGAGGATGACCTAAGCGAACGAGTGTTTTAAGTTATGATATGAAGGCTATTGGAGAGTCTGAGTTGTGGAGGTGAGGTGTTAGAGAGGGTGGAGGAGGTCAGACAAATATGGAGGGGGGCTGTGTTGTGAGTTGTCTTGAAGGTGTAAAGAAGAAGTTTGAATTGAATCCTCCTATTGACCGGCAAGCATTGGAAGTTCCCGGAGGATGGGGGTAATGTGATGGAAAGAGGGGGGGTTTTGCTGAGCTCAAGACCAGTTGAAGCTTATGAAGGGAATTGTGGCGGAAGGCCACAAGAAGAGGGTCGCAACAGTCGCTATGGGAGATGACAAGACTGTGGACCGGCATAGCGCAGAGGGAAGCAAGCAAGACCGGGTTATGTTATTGATGTGCACATAAAGTGACAAGTGTGCTTTTTGAGTAGGACGCTCAGGGCTCTATTTTCCTGACGAACACAAACCCGGCGCGTAGACCCGACTCGTCGTACTCTGGCAGACGTGTGCAGCCGGCGGATTTAACAAAAAGGGGCTGTGTGTATGCCGGTGGGCGTAAACACAGCCAACTTTATTCGCCACCAATTAAAGTGGCTTAATTCATCCTTTCCCTTTAAGTGAGGCGCACTGACGGCCTCGCGTGCATTGAAAGAGTGATCCGTGTGCGACGCATTGTCACATTAAATTGATTTGGCTGGTGATTCCCCGGCAATGCACGATCGTTCGGGCATGTGCCCCCCCTCCCCCGTAGCTGCGTGCTGTGGGGTGACTTAAAGAAATAAAAATGGGCTAATAATGATGATGTGTTCAGTGAACTGATTTCGACAAGGATTAAGAGGGTTCGATATCCGCTGTTCACATATTTATGAAGCAAATACGTCTGATCCACCCTACATGTCCTCGGAGCTCGCGTATTAGTCTAGTCCCGCTCTGCGAGGAGTCAGGCTAGACCCGGTTTTGGTACTTTCGTATCCCCAGAGCATTTAAAATGGCCACATCTCTGGTAGTTTAGGCGTCACTACAGCTGACTTCAATCCTGTCCAATGGAGTTATTACATACCCTTTAAAAGCGCCAGAAATAGTCTTGCGTTGTGATGTCATCCAGTATATGCGGAAAAGGACTCGGTGACCCGTGCGTGACTGGATCATTGAATGTTGGCGGCCCCTATGCGACACTTGACGCGCACACCGCACAGAACGCCGCGGAGATAATCTCTCGCGATCGGTCCGTTTTTAGTCACATGGCGTGATGACGTGCTCAGCTTTCCTCTTGGTTCCTCAAGACCACCATCTTTAAAATACAAAACACCTCACACATCATTTTGACAACTGCTCTCTGTTTGTTCAAAGCTTTGCGTAAACTTCCTGTGAGCAGCTCAAGCTTTTGTCTTTTTGGTTTTTCATCTGGCCATTGATGTCTTGGTCAATCTTTGCTGCCTGGGCACTTTAAAATACTAGTTCAACCAAGAATATCCAGCTTGTAGTCCACCACCAGCCGACCAGCACGCCCGAGAGAACTGTCCAGGGTACTGGACGGGCTGAGGCTCTCCCTGCATTACAACCAAGGGGCATCCTCTGGTCTGAAGCAACTGATCAACATGCATCAGCAGCTCCTATGATCACTTTTGTTTTGTCTCAGCATCTGTCCAAATCCTTCTTTTTAACTTCTGTTCCTTATTTGAGGTGGATGTTAGGCGAAGAGTTTCAGCAAAGCTCCAATAGCCCAACGAAACTAGTCAGTGCGAGGCTGCAGGGGTGAGTGCACGTGCTTGTTGGTCACCACTACTGTCTCTGATTGGTTGTTTTTCATCGGATGTGCTGGTTCCCTAAAAATCTAATTTGAGGTACAAGATGAGGCCAGCGAGGAAGGATTTTTTTTAACAGATCATTTTTCAAATGTGCTACTTTCAGGTTTATACTGGCAGTTTTAAAGCATATAACAAAACAGTTTTATTTTATTTTGCACTTTCCCTTGACTCTTTTCCCAAAATTCTAAATTAATAGCCGACAGTACATCATGCATTACACTTCTCATTTCCACTTGTTTGAATTTTATTTCAGGACTAAAACACTCACCCCGCCCACTTAAAGATCTTCATCCCTACAAACGGTTTTAAGTGCTGCCCTTATCCATCCGCATCTTTTCTCAGCGCCTCCTGCCACATCTCAACATGGCAGCCTCCAACCTGCTAAATTCTCATTAATCCCGAGAAAGTATCTGTGCATACATAAGCGTGGGACAAAGTCCTTGTGTGTCAACGTTTAAAGCAAATACGAAAAGAAAGTCGATGTTAAGTGCCGGGCGAGAGGGAGATCAAAAACGTGACTGTATGCGTGTAGCTCCGACAAGCTTGGAGTTTGTTCTTGAAGTTGGTGAGGATGGGGAATTGAGGAGTGTGCGTGCATGTGTGTGTGTGTGTGTGTGCATGTAGGGGTTCCGTAGGGGTGAGTTTTCAATTAGTGAAGAGCAGAGAAGCGGATTCCGTTGCTCTTCATTCAAGTCGGTACCATCTAGCATCCTGGGCACAAGGAGCCACGGCATCTGCTAATTATCGAAGTAAAACAATTTCTTGTTTTTCTGTAGCGCCGAAATAAGGAGGATTTTTTTCCCCGAGACGCAACTGTTTTTATGCATCAAAACTATTCAAAAAATGGAAAAGATCTGCACAAATTGTCATATTGTTATGGATGTGTCACATAAACATAAGAGAGAAAACATAACATAAGTGAAAGAAATTGCCAATCACAGTATTGTTACTCTATGCTACTTTTTGCCTTGCTGGTCGACCATTTTTTTAGTCAATAGCATGAGGAACTGGTCTGTTGTCATTTCTTTTTTTCCTTTTTTTTTTTTTTTTTTTTAAATTACAAAATTTGTCTTTCGGCATTTTTATCTGAATTTGCACCAAATGGGTTATTTCTATTTTAGTTTTAGTATCGAGTATTTTAACACCACTGTAAAATACAACTAGTATAGTTGTATTTATGTATCATCGTAGTTTTGACAGTCAGATTTCTGCATTACACCAAAAGTGTATAAAAAAAGGCCCATTTTGTAAAAAAAAAAAAAAAAAAAAGGGACATATATGTACAGTATATATGATATACAGTCTATTGTAAGTTCCAACAGATAAATGAGAAATTATGTGATGCCACCACCTCTAAAAAAAAAATAATAATAATAAATCATAGCCCGTAATATTCCCCTCAGAGCAAATACAGTCTAAGAACCAACAACAAAAACAAGAAACAGCAAATAACAAACGTCCGTGTCCACAGGCACAAAGTAGAAACACAAGCTTGTCACCTCAAGCTACTAAATCTCCTGTTGACCAGATTCCTCGGGTCTATTAAACGCAGAACCTCGGCGGGAGCAACGGCAGCCAGCAGGATGTGACTGGCGGGAACATGGACTGGTTAAGGTTGAAGATTGGCGCGAGTGGACGGATCAATACGCTCGCAGCTCAGACGCAGAACTGGACACTTGAAAAAAGAGAATGAGATAGGGGACACAAAAAAATGACCCAACTGTAAGTTCCGATAACATTTTATTTTATTTTGTTGTTTTGATGTGACGGTTTTACAATTACTGGAGAAATATTTGACATCAATACTGTTTTTACAAATGAAGACTGAAATACTGTATACGATCCTTATCTTCAGAAGATGACACTTAGATCAGAGATCAATCATCATTTCATCTTTTTTGAGCTATTTCCATCTGGAGCTAAATAAACAACTTGAATGATAGCATTATTCATAACAAACTCCAAGTTTTAGGTGAGGAAAAGTATTTTAACGGATAACAAATAGATTATAGTCTAAGAATTATTAATTTAGGTGCAAATCCTTTGCTTAGAATAATTGCATCAAGTCTGTGACCATTGAAATCACATTTTGCATTCTTATTTTGTGATGCTTTCACATTAGCCTCTTTCAGTTATTGTTTGTTTGGGTGGGGGGGTCTCCCTTTCGACTCCTATAAGGTAATATCCATGTTGTAAAGGGTTTAATTGTAGAGACGAAACGTTCCAGTTCTTTCCCCCCCCCCCCCCCCCGATCCCCCGATCCGTTTGGATGTGTCTTTCTTTGAATTGACAGACAAAATGTTTCTGTAGCTATCTGAGGTAATTTTGCCCCTGCTATCATCAATGAAGATGAGTGAGCCTGTCCCAGAAGAAGCCACTAAAGGCCTGCAATGAGTTTGACAGATGAGCTAGTATGTTCGGGGTCATGAGCAGAACTTTCCTTCCCTCCCAAAACATCCTTTCCATCACTTTGGTAAAAGTACATTTTTGTTTCATCAGTCTATACATATCCATCACAGAATTTCTGTGGCTTATCTCTGTACTTTTTGGTGGGGAAAATCCAGCATGGCCTTCTTATTCTTCTTGCAGTGGTTGCTAAGGAGACATATTCTGGTATATTTATAGTACCGTATTCTCGCGACCATAAGGCGCACCGTGTTAAAAGGCGCAGTCTCAGTTACGGGGTCTCTTTCTGTATTTAACACATACATAAGGTGCACCGTATTATTGGGCGCAGGCATGGTAGAACATACGATAGCTTAAAACATACGCTAGCATGCATGGACACTAAAACAATGTTTTAAAAAAGGCAGCGGGCTTTATTGAAGTATTTATTTTGAGTATTTTTTGATCAATTGATCAAATTGATTCAATTGATTGATCAATTCTCATCCACAAATCAATCCTCATCCACAAATCCATCAAAGTCCTCATCTTCTGTATCCGAAATGAACAGCTTGGCAAGTTCTCCAACAAACACGCCGGGTTCCCTCTCGTCATTGTCGGAGTCAGTCTCATTGCCGTGCGGCTCCTCAGCAATGATACCGGCGTTTTCCTGCTTCCTCCACTTGCCAACCATGGATTCCCATGTTCCTCCGCGTAATTGATAGCTTGAGAGATTAAACTGTGCTTCGTAAGCGTGTCTCTTCGTAGGTGCCGTTTTTGGGGGTCCTGAGCCAATATATATCACGTCCGCCTTTCCTCTATATAAGCAGCGTGTCGGCAGGAAATGCTCCCAGTCAGTCAGGCAGAGCGCTCATCAAAGTCACACAACAACATTTACAGATTTTTTTTTATTTTTATTTTTTTTTTACATAAGGCGCGCCGCACTGTAAGGCGCCCAGTCCATTTTGGAGAAAATTTAACACTTTTAAGTGCGCCTCATGGTCGTGAAAATACGGTAAGTCCACTGCAAAACATAATATATTGAATATTCACTCATTCATCATAAAATTGGGTACACATGCACAAATTAAGATCGAATAAAACAGCTGTAGCTACAATACAGAGTGCAGGCCAATAACTTTAGCATTTACAAAATTTTATAATACCAACGTGAAGATGGAAAGAAAGAAATGTAGGATGTGCAGTGTGAAATAAGAAGGAACTGGAGAGGAAAATAAGGGAAGGAATACAATGAAGAGTAAGATGCAGGCAAAAAGGAATAGATGTGTCTGTATTTCAAATGTGGTTTGATGTGTGAAGAGAGGGGAGGTGCAGGAAGTTAAGAGAGGGCCATTTAGGGAACATGGGAGAGCATCAGAAAGGAAAGTAGGGAATGCAGAAAAAGACGAGATGGAGGATGGACTGTAAAAACAACAGGGAGGGAAATGAAAGCCAAAGGAGGGATAGATGGAGGGATGAGAAGTGAGGTGAGAAGACAGTTTTTAAAAAGTCAACTGGCACTTTGGATTCCCTAGGCTGTATCTCATCGTTTCACGCGCACACACACACACACACACACACACACACATGCAAACATACAAGTACGTTATGGGCTAAGTGAGTCCGACGGCCCCTTCCGTGTTGGCCTAACACTTCACTTCCTGTCCTTTGAGACGTTTAGAGAGCTGTGTGCGGAGTTTTTATTTTGCAAGGCTGATTTTGGCAACATGGGAATGACAGTGCGAGTAATGGTCCCGTTAGACAATACATTATATGTATATCTGTGTGTGTGTGTGTGTAGGTGTGTTTGTCCATTAACAGCTAATAGCATCCCTGTTTCTTCATTATCAGTAATGGATGGGACGCGGCGGACACACAGGCACACACGCACACATACATACATGAATGGATAGTAGCGTATAAAATAGAAAAAAATCAAATTCTAATAGGTAGAATGTCTACGTTTGATGAAAGTGGGACCCATGTTGAGTAGTAGTAGCAGGGTAAATCAAGTGCGTCCGATAGTGTCTGCCTTATTGACTGCATGCTGAACAATTGGCTGTCAGAACAAGAAAAGTGCATTGGAACCTTTGGAGTTGGAATTACTACTTGCTAACGTGGGGTAAATATAAATCACACAACAATCACGGCGCCCACAAAGACGTACTGAAAACTATGACTAACGATATACTGTACATGTGGTACCATTCAGTAAAAGAAAGAAAGCCCCACAATGGTCACTGAAATAACTCGAAAGGAACAAAAGTATTAGCACAAACAAGTATACTGAACATTATCTAATGAAAATCAGGCATTACTTTGTCTTTATGTTCAAACAGAATTGTTTAAAAGCTAATGAAACTAGCCAGAACTAAAGTAAAAGTCGTCTTGGCTTGATATTTTGTTGCACATCCTTCTGAGTCAATTATTGCATTCAAACTATTCTGAAACGCTTTGTAGCGTATATGAGGGTTAACTAAAAATTGAATTAATTTGGGAAAAGGTCAAGCCGGAAGCCTACATTACTCCATTTTATGGTATATTTAATGACATCTACAAGGGGTCTAGAGGGAAACACACAAAGTGGTCTAACTAAAGAAAGAAAATAACACTAATAATGGCAAAAAGAAGGAAAATAGGCATACAAAAAGGGAAATAGAACGTCATGTGTTGTACTAAAGTGGAAAACGCGAGCGTTTAACGCTTCCATTCCGGACGAGAGAAAGAGAGAGAGGACAAAAATTTAGATTTTGTCTGGAGCTAGTAATTTCCCCGAAATTATTAGGCACCAATATTGTACAATCTGGCACACTTGCAGTGTCTACTCACGAGCGTAGGTTCAAGCTGGTGGGTGGTGGTCTCTCTCTGGGCGCGTCTCAGGAAGTACGGAGACAGATTGTGTTGAAGATGAAAAAGATGTAGAAAAATAAAAGAGGCTAGAAGATGAAAAATGGTTGTTCGTCACGCCTCCTTGGTAGAATATGACCGTCTCGCTCCCCGCCTGCTTTCCGGGATCCGCTCGCAAGTTCGGAGGACTCACGCTTGGCTGGGAGCCGAACAGCAACTGTTCTGGAGGCGTAGGAGGCCAGGGAGCCGGATCTCCATCTCCAAGGCTCGCAGTTACCGAGCCGTGTACCCGAACCAAGAAAGGGCAATTGTACCAGCCAGAACACGAAGAGCTAAGAAGCCAGAGAAAAAAAACAAGCGAGAGCTTCAGAAGGCGGGAGTTAAGAGTTAAATATCCCAGGGATGCCATGTGCAACCGAGACGGAGAAGACCACACCCTTCAGCTTGAATCTTGTCTACAAATTTGATAAAAGGGGTTTAAAATCATGTATTAACATAAAATAACCTCAACTTGGTACTCTCTTTACTCTGAGGTCAAGCATATCGGACTGACTGTTTATACTTTAGTTTTGGCAAATCAACTACTGTTTGGAGTCAAATCAAGACAAACAGTTCTCAAACTGTCGCAGCTGCTCTTGTGAAGTTGACTCGCTGACATAGACGACAACGGCATGCATTTGGAATATTTCTGCAGAGTTCGTGAAATATCAAAACAGACATTTATCCTTGGTTAAACATAAAAAGAGAGTTTGAGAGTTGCAGTACTCTCAAACCCCAGTGGGTGGCGCCTTGCCCCAGCACTCGTTCCTACTCAAAGACAGACGGTCCGGTGAAACAGCTGGCCTCTGATGCTTGGGAGTTCAGACTTCTAGGGTAGATGTTAAGTAGTTGAGGGTCCACTAGGCGTCTTCTTGTGGGAGTCTCACAGCAGGGCGGCTTTGAAGAATGCCGTTTATCAAGCCGTGGGGAGTCACTGTGTCACCTCAGTTTGCGGGAAGCATGTCCACTACAGCTTCGTAAGACTTGCGTACCTATTGACAAGTATTTTGTCCACTACTCGCAAGCAAAATTCTCCAGCTGTTTCAGATTTAAAGGCGGCCTCCAAGTGACAAGTCACACCAGCTTTATGTTTACAGTTGTAAAAATGAAACATACTGAGGCGCTGTTATGTTCGGTGGCTGCTTTTTTGCAATTCTGTGGAATTAAATCTCAAGACTGTCAAGGAATTCTGGAGAGAAATGTGCTGTTCCGTGTCACAAAGCTTGACAGATCATGGGTCCTCCCAACAAGATAATGTCTCAAAACTCACAGACAAAAAAAACTAAGAATGGCTAAGAACAAATTATTCTTAATAGCCCTGATCTGATTCCAACTAAACATCTGTGGAACGGGGTCAAGTATGCAAGTTTGGTGAAGGCACCCTTTAAACTTGAGACAGCAGGAGTGGGGCAAATTACCTGTTGTCAGGTGCACAAGCCTCTTTGAGAGTTACAGAAGTTGTTTGATTGCAGTGTTTGGATCAAAACATTGTATCACGATATATTATGTTATGTATATATTAAGATACCACAGTTTTTTCTTATTTTTTTTGTTTTTGTTAGAAGAATTCTGGTGTACACAAAAATGTTAGATTATCATTCTTGTTCAGTGAGTTTGCATTTAATATTACTTTTGTCAGTTTCGGGTTATTTCCAAGACTATTGTGTGTTTTTTAGTTTTAATTGAAGGGAACCAACATTGTTTTCCACGTGTGAAATAAATTTTCTATACTGCTTAACGTCACCACACTGAAAACCTGGATAAGTTGATTGTATTTAAAACATTTGTGTCAGGGGATAGCCTCAAATTTTTTCAGTCACTGACAGTAGAGAAGATTGTTTTACGTAGTCTAATCAAATGTCGACCACGCAAAACGTAACATTGTATAGTTCCCCATACTTACATGGTTTAGGTAATCAATAATAAAAAAAAATATTTTTTTACATTTACTTAAAATTACAAGAGTCAAAATGTATTTTTTTTGTTAAATGCACTTAAAATCCTACATTCATCACTAAAATATAAATGCTTTTTTTCAGATTAAAAATAATTCCAATTAAAATCATTTGTCAATGAACATGTAGTGTATTTTGTTTATTTTATTGACAAACGCAACAAACAGTAGTAGACACATTGTGTTGCATTATCACATTCAAAATGAGTACATTTAAGAATATTTGCTTCAGTCACTGCAATGAAATATTAGAATGATCCAGACATGGAAATAATTTATATATATATATATAGAGAGAGAGAGAGAGAGAGAGAGCGAGAGAGAGAGAGAGAGAGAGAGAGAGAGAGAGAGAGAGAGAGAGAGAGAGAGAGAGAGAGAGAGACGGAGAGAGACGGTTGTCCGCACCTTTTATTTGAGTAAATATATGCAACCATATAACTGTACAGTACAAAATTAGTTTTGTTTTTCATAGCCTAAAACACCCAGTACAAAGTTATTGTAAAAAAATATAAAAAAGCTTGAAAATGTTCGAAGGTTTCACATTTTATCCAAATTTACCACGGCGGTGTGCTTGGTCATGGTGACATTGTCGAGGTACAGTTCTCATCATTGACGAGTAGCTTTCATCAGCCACAAGGAATTTGTGTGCTTCCTAGTTCCAAATCCATTGCCAAAGGCGAATGGCTTGACAAAAAAACAAAAAACGTTACTGTACCAAAAATTAGCAATAGACAATAGATATAACCATCATGACATGGCCGCCACGTCAATGCCCCGCATTCAACATGGCCGCCACGCAGGTACGGGGGGCACGTCTTTTGGAATTGGATCTATTCATTTTTTATTTTTTTGTATATCTTTGACCCGGAAATATGTCAGTTCCACTCTCTGCTTGTATTGCGCCACAGCACCAGTAAACAACAGTGGCCAATTCTAGAACCAACAGACTGTCAACGGCAGTTTAAGTGACAAATGTACACTATTTTTGGACATGTCGTTCCCGGTCCCTTTTATCTGATATCCTTTCTATCGGGGTCAGTTTTATCGAGGTTCCACTGTGTTGAGAAAACACGAGTACTACTCTAAAAACACAATGCTGGAATCATCAAATGCTCATCTGAGTCAACCTCAAATGTATACACATTGAAATGAAAGTTACAGCAGTTAGTAATGCGTACTTCAATAGAGAAAATACCTCACCTTGTTCTCACAGACAATGGTATCCTACTGGAGTGCAGACTTCACGCAACAGATAAATACAGGCTTGAAGAAAATTACATGAATTAATTCATTAAAATTAAGAAAATTCCTCAAATTGCTCTGTGAAAAGGAAAATGACGGAATCCTCCAATCACAACATTGCAGTGACCTGAATTCTAAGCCAATCACAACGGAGCAGCACGGTGGCCTGAGGTAAAACGTGACCGTTTAAGTTTATTAAACTTGAAGGAAATAAGTACACTCAATAACCTCCTCATATTTACTAAAATCTTTTGCATAGAAGGAACTTCAGGTCCCCTCCATTATCGTGGTGGAGGGGTTTGTGTGTCCCAATGATCCGAGGACCTAAATTGTCTGGGGCTTTATTCCCCTGGCTGGGTTACCCATGGCAAACAGATCCTAGGTGAGGGACCAGACAATGCACGGCTCATAAGACTCCTATGATGGAAACAAATATCGGGATACCTTTTCCCTTGCCTGGATGCGGGCTGTGGAGCCAGGCCTGGAGGTGGAGCTCGGAGATGAGCGCCTGTTGGCCGGGCCTGCACAGCCCAAAAGGGTAACGTGAGTCCCCCTTCCCATGGGCTCACTACCCGTGGGAGGGGCCATAGGGGTCGGGTCCACTGTGAGCTGTGTGCTGGACAAAGGCGGGGACCTTGGCAATCCGATCCCCGGCTACAAAAGCTGGCTCTAGGGGCGTGGAACATCACCTTTTTGGCAGGGAAGGAGCCCAAGCTGGTGTGTGAGGTCGAGAAGCTCCGACTAGATATAGTCGGGTTCGCCTCCACACACAGCTTGGGCTCTGGTACCAGTCCTCTTGAGAGCATGGCATGGGTAACTTGCACACCTGTGAAGGCACCATTAATGGAATGCTTTAAAAGAAAGCGTGTTTGAATGTTTAAATATTTTGAAAGTATGTAGAAATGGAAAAACTAAAACAAAAAAACTGATCTCTCTATATTGCAGATTTTTACCTGTGGTGGGTCTGGTATCCCCGCGATAAACGGGGGTTCACTTTTCACGCTATCTGTTGCCCTGTTCTTGTCCTTTGTTTCAATCTCATTTCTTTGTTTCTGATATACAGTAGTCCCTTGTGCACCTAATCTCCCCTTCTGGCTTTCACTCCTTTCTTTGATAACGCATATGCCCATCTTTTTTTTCCTCCTTTCCATAATTTTCCTCCATCCTTCCTGCTTTTTTAAGGTCAGGATGGTGCTAAGTGTCTATCACTGGTGATGAGGCTCAGGAGACCCCTTTGTTCTCAGTGAGGGTGAAAATTTGAAACAGAGCAAACAGCATGAGCCCCCTCCCTCCTCACTACTGACCTCCATCGCCTCCCGCCCGCCGTTCTTCATCCCATCACCCAATCAATCGCTCCTTCTCGCTAACAACTCTATTGATCAGAATCACTATCAACATCTTTCATTTATTAATTATGAGGAAAAAGTCTTCCTTGGATTACTCGCCATTTGTTCTTGGTGGCATTGGGGTTTGGCTTCATAGCCCTGTAAACTCAAACCAGTAATCTATATAATAAATTAGTAGCATACATTTAGGAGACATCCTCACTTTATGAACTATTTTTTAACTTATTGTATTTAAACAGGCGGCCACGGTGGCCGACTTGTTAGAGCGTCAGCCTCACAGTTCTGAGGACCGGCCCCGCCTGTGTGGAGTTTGCATGTTCTCCCCGTGCCTGCGTGGGTTTTCTCCGGGCACTCCGGTTTCCTCCCACATCCCAAAGACATGCATTCATTGGAGACTCTAAATTGCCCGTAGGCATGACTGTGAGTGTGAATGGTTGTCTGTTTGTATGTGCCCTGCGATTGGCTGGCAACCAGTTCAGGGTGTACCCCGCCTCCTGCCCGATGACAGCTGGGATAGGCTCCAGCACGCCCGCGACCCTAGTGAGGAGAAGCGGCTCAGAAAATGGATGGATGGATGTATTTAAACAGGTTTTGTGGTTTAGTATTTTCCTCATCTCATCTGAATGTTTTTGTCTGATGCTCATAGTCATTTATTTTAGTTTGATAATGTAATTTTGATTTGACATAGTGTAGAGATGACTGTGAATATCAGGAAACATCCTTTGCCACAGCTGCAATCATCGAGACCTTCAAATTCCTGGAAATTACAGTCTCCCAGGACCTGAAGTGGGAGGCCAACATTAACTCCATCTCCAAATGTCAAAAGTATTGGTATTCAGTATTTAAGTACTGATACTTGCACAAAAACAACTCTGGTAAAAGTACTGAAGTTACTCCTTTACCAAAGTAAAAGTACAAAAGTTCACACTTATTAATATGCTTAAGTAAAAAAGGAAAATGTGAATTGATATTTTTTTAACCCAACAATAAAATACACAGCAAAATGTTTGTATCTCTCCAGGTGATTGGCATGCTTTCTCTGGGTGCAACAATGGACAAAACAAACCAAAATCAATACATTAGTACGAATTAAAATAAAGTTATATGCAGTAGAACATAAATAGTTAAAAATAAAAGGTAAACTTGTTTCAAACACATTTGTTTGCCCACTGCCAAATGGGAGTGGTGTGTGTATGTGTGTTTTGGGGGGGCGTGGTTGACTGAAACTAGTCAAAAATTAGCAAATTATGGCAATTTTCAGTTTGTGTGTTTTTATATATATATATATATATATATATATATATATAGGTGGCCGACTGGTTAGAGCGTCAGCCTCACAGTTCTGAGGAGTGGGGTTCAGTCCCCGCATGTTGCATGTTCTCCCCGTACCTGCGTGGGTTTTCTCCGGGCACTTTACTCCCACATCCCAAAAACATGCATAAATTGGAGACTCTAAATTGCCCGTAGGCATGACTGTGAGTGCGAATGGTTGTTTGTTTCTATGTGCCCTGCGATTGGCTGGCAACCAGTTCAGGGTGTACCCCGCCTCCTGCCCGATGACAGCTGGGATAGGCTCCAGCACGCCTGCGACCCTAGTGAGGAAAAGCGGCTCAGAAAATGGATGGATGGATGGATGGCCCCAAGAATGGCCAGATAACATTCAAAAAGAGACTCTCATTGAGGTACATGGTTATTTCCACAGCATAGTGGAAAAGTGTTCTTTGCTATGGCATGATATCGATGCGTAGTTCAGTTCCGGGGACATATGGTGGTATAATTGGGCCAGCGAATGACATATAAAATCCTAAAACATACAAAAGCATATAGAATATATATGAAAACTATTAAAATGTTTCAGGGTCTTTCCCAGAGAGAGTAAAAAGGTTTCATATTGGCCCTCATGGCCGACCGATCTACATTATGTTTCCATCTATTTGCTTTCTTGCTGTGTGAATGTTGTGAGATTCAACCGTTCACGTTGTTTTGCGCACTCGTGGAGAAGAGAAGACTCTTTAAGTCTTCATTGATTTGAGGGACGAGTGCTGACAGCCTGACAAATAGGCTTTTTATTAAGTGTCTGTCTGTGCCTGGTAGGTCAAAAATTGCAGAGAAGAAAAATTCAATTTGATTGAATATGCTTTTCATTCCCCTCTGGGGTCTTTTTGATTACAAGCATAAAAACACTGATTAAAGACAAAACATAAACATTACTCCAAAAAAACTTAGCCTGCAGCAAATGTGCAGCAATCGGTTTGTGTGGTTTACATTGGTCCCTGGCTTCATGTATTCAAGTAGCCTGATCTTGCTGAAAATTAGAGCTATGTTGTATGAAAAGCAACTTTCAGGTACTTGAAGTACTTTGTCTGGACTTTGATCATATATATATATATATATATATATATGTGTGTGTGTGTGCGTGCGTGTGTGATAATTGATATATTACAATGACAATGAAATTTGGCAAAGTGACAAAACATCGATCAGGTTGAGTTGTCGGCATAGTTTGATGGCTAACTGCATGCTGTAGTGGTAAAAGTGGGCCAAGTTATTATCAACAAGGATGCTTGAACTTACATAGTGGGGGAGGGCCAACTCATGCTGGGTGCCGTGGTTGCATCATGTGGCTACCGTTTTATCTTTCCCAAAAAGTCAAATAATTTGCCAGTCCCTCAATGATCATGTTAATCCATCCATCCATCAATTTTCTGAGCTGCTTCTCCTCACTGGGGTGGCGGGCGTGCTGGAGCCTGGAGGCGGGGTACACCCTGAACTGGTTGCCAGCCAATCGCAGGGCACATACATACAAACAACCAATCGCACTCACATTCACACCTATGGGCAATTTAGAGTTGTCAATTAACCTACCACACATGTTTTTGGGAGGAAACGGGAGTGCCCGGAGAAAACCCACGTAGGCACGGGGAGAACATGCAAACTCCACACAGGCGGGGCTGGGGATTGGACCCCAGTCCTTAGAACTGTGAGGCAGACACTCTAACCAGTCGCCCACTGTGCCGCTGATCATGTTAAGTGTGTCTGAATTTCCATGTTTATTTTTCAATCATACCAACATACCACACCTGTTGAAATGGAAATTGCGGCCCATATTGTGCCTGGCTTCCAAGCAATTTCCCTCACGTAACATCGACTTTTCGACTGACACTACACGTGCTCGAACACAGTTCGAGAGAAGAAGGCTGAAATCCTCATTCAAGCCATTTAATCTGTATTCTCAATTGCTCTGCCATGGTCAAATGACATACAGTATATGGGTTTGTGCCACCGGAGAAAGGTAGGCCTTTGCGACCCATAAGTACAAACGTACATTACGTTTACAAACTCTTATCCTTGTCATTTTTATTGTGGTGAGGCTCATTATGCAACTTGGACACCACCCCTGCTGTAAAAGTAAAAAAGGTCTGAAACTTTTGAGTCTGAAACTGCTTCCTTTTTACACTTAATAATATGATTATTATATTAATACTTTTTTTTTTACTCCTCAAGGACACTCATTTGCTTTCTCTCGCTCTGGTGTCCTCTGCCTCACCCTCGTGTGTGACAGCACCCTTGAGGGTGCTGTCACACACGACTGTTCAGTGACATGATAACCAATTAAAGGCTAATTAATCAAGCTCCAGTTGATAGGTAATATCCTGAGCCACTCAGGGTGAAACTGTGTGTGATGTGTATGTATGAGACAGATGGAAAAAGAAAGAGCGAGAGAATTAAAGGCTATGAGACTATATCCATACATTTTATTTATTTATTTATTCATTCATCCACCCATCCATCCATCCAATTTCCATAACACTTATCCCCACTAGGGTCGCAGGCGTGCTGGAGCCTATCCCAGCTATCTTTGTGCAAGAGGCGGGGTAGACACTGAACTGGTTGCCAGCCAATCGCAGGGCACATATAAACAAACAACCCTTTGAACTCACATTCACATCTAGGGGCAAGTTAGAGTCTTCAATCAGCCAAGCATACATGTTTTTGGGATGTGGGAGGAAACCGGAGTACCCAGAGAAAACCCACGCAGGCACGGGGAGAACATGCAGACTCCACACCGCCGAGGCCAGATTTGAACCCGCGTCCTCAGAACTGTGTGGCGGATGTGCTAACCAGTCGGCCAACGTGCTGCCTTATTTATTTATTTATTTATTTATTTATGTATGTATGTATATCTAATCTAGTCTAATTTATTTATTTATTTTAGATTTCACTGTATGTGTTACTGCTACTGTAATAACACATGTAGCACTCATCTGCTCTGCAGTGAAAGTTGTCAACCCTCTAAAAATAAATGTGAACACTGTGGGGGGTCCCGGAGCCTTGGGCTGACTGAACGGATGTATTGATGAGACTGGAGGAGAGGGAAACTCTCTCTCGCACACACTTTCTCTCTCTCTCTCTCTCTCTCTCTCACTCTCTCTCTCTCTCGCACACACACACTAGCAGCAAGTGTTGGAGCTACCGGCTAGAGGCCACAGTAAACCTATTGATCTGTTGTTTTCAGTCCATCTCTACACGCCTTCACACACAGAAATGCTATCACTGCGGCTTCTTTTGTTTTGTATTCTATTGTCGTCTCCAGCCATGCCCTCATTTTAACCTTCCTTAAAATCTAATAGATGGACAGCGCTCACCCTTGGACTGGGAAACACACAGTCACACATAGACTAACAAATAAGAGTTCAAACCCTGGGGCGAGCTTTGTGAGATGTGCGATATTTTCTTGGGTAATTCGGTGCTGTAAGAGGCCACCATCATGCTGCTGTGCTTGTCAATTTCAGGTAGTATTGCAGCATCCTATAAAGGGAAGTGATTGAACTAAATCTCTGATTTATTACCGGAGATTTATTTGTAGAATTTTGTTTGCCTATTTTTGTACCCTTCTATAACAGTTGCAACCTTCCAACAAACAAACTGCTGTGTGTGTGTGTTTATTCACTAATTCCCTTACAGTGAGCGAGGGCATGGGAACAGGGCAATGGAATCAAATAGAGCATGAGGGCTGACTTCCCGAGGGTGCATCCACATGACTGACAGCTCAAACATCCGCCAGCATTTTTAGCAGCAGAAATCACCTGAAAGGAAAACACAGCTTTACATCAGCCAGTGTTTGTCTGTTTATGTCAACTTCATGTTAATACAACTTTGCCTATATGTGACTGTCTGGTGTCCAAAGTCTTCTGGAATATCAAACGCTGTTTTCCAATGACTGCTAATCAAGACTACAGAACCTGTTAAAATGTTTTGTAAATGTAATACATAATTTTGCACTCATGAAAGAAATTCTACCCTCATGTCAATAACCTTTTTATGTTAATGCATGCCTATTTTTAGATTACAATAAACAATATGCTGTGATATAGTCAAAGCCACATCGAGTTTAGGGAGTGAAATGGATACAAATATATGAGGAAATAAAATCCAACATTTTCTTTGGAGGCATCCTTGTGTTGTCCATCCATCCATTAATTTTCTGAGACGCTTATCCTCACGAGGATCGCGGGAGTGCTGGAGCCAATCCCAACTATCATCGGCCAGGAGGCAGTGTACACCTTGAACTGGTTGCCAGCCAATCCCAGGGCACATATAAACAATCATTCGCACTCACATTCACACCTATAAACAATTTAGAGTCTTCAATTAACTTACCATGCATGTTTTTGGGATGTGTGAGGAAACCGGAGTGCCTGGAGAAAACCCACTCCACACGGGTGGGGTCGGGGGTTGAACCCAAGACCTCAGAACTGTGAGGTAGACGCTCTAACCAGTCCGCCACCATGCAGCCTGTGTTGGATGTGATGAAACAATTTTACTTTTCTTTTTATGCGAAGTGTGATGAAATGTTCTACATGTCAGAACTGGAACACCAGCCGAAGACTTGGATTTGTAATTTTTTTTTATTTTTCACAAATCCCATAATTTCCACGCTCTATTTTTAAGATTGCCACTCTACATGTAAACATTAAGTAAAGCTGAATACAGATGCATTCAGTATTATTCTCAGAAAGTACATTGTGTGGATTGTGTATAACCCCAATTCCAATTGCCTGCAGAATACATAGCCTCAAAATTTTAATACAACCCCAATTCCAATGAAGTTGGGACGTTGTGTTATACATAAATAAATACAGAATACAATGATTTGCAAATCATGTTCAACCTATATTTAATTGAATACACGACAAAGACAAGATATTTAATGTTCAAACTGATAAACTTTATTTTTTTTAGCAAATAATCATCAACTAAGAATTTTATGGCTGCAACACGTTCCAAAAAACCTGGGACAGGGTCATGTTTACCACTGTGTTACATCACCTTTTCTTTTAACAACATTCAATAAACGTTTGGGAACTGAGGACACTAATTGTTGAAGCTTTGTAGGTGGAATTCTTTCCCATTCTTGCTTGATGTACAGCTTTAGCTATTCAACAGTTCGGGGTCTCCGTTGTCGTATTTTACGTTTCATAATGCGGCACAAATTTTCAATGGGAGACAGGTCTGGACTGCTGGCAGGTCAGTCTAGTACCCCCACTCTTTTACTACGAAGCCACGCTGTTGTAACACGTGCAGAATGTGGTTTGGCATTGTCTTGCTGAAATAATCAGGGGCGTCCATGAAAAAGATGTTGCTTGGATGGCAGCATATGTTTCTCCAAATCCTGTATGTACCTTTTTTGGAACATGTTGCAGCCATAAAATTCTCAGTTAATGATTATTTGCTAAAAACAATAAAGTAAAGCAGTTTGAACATTAAATATCTTGTCTTTGTAGTGTATTCAATTAAATATATGTTGATCATGATTTACAAATCATTGTATTCTGTTTTTATTTATATTTAACACAACGTCCAAACTTCATTGGAATTGGGGTTGTAGAACGTAGCAGGGTGACCAGAGAGTAGTTAATCTACATACTGTCCAAATTGTTTTCTTTGTATGCAAATTCTATTGCCACAGTAAAGCAATACTCCTGTATTTCTTTGTTTTTTTGCGCTTGGAAAGACTGTACCTGATTGCATGCTCAATTGAGAGACTAGTTGAAGCTATTGCTTCAGCACAATAAAATTTAACGTCTGCAAAATTCTTTTGCAAAGCTGTCTTTGAAAATAAGTCATTTATACCATCAATTGGACTTTTTATCATGGTGTAATTTAAACTCCAGAATCCCAAACTAGATGTGAATACATACTGTCCATATTGTACATGACCTTAAATATTAGATTGCAATGGACTCGTGATGACGATGTCACGATGATGTCATTTGTCCACAGAGCAATTATGTGATGACTTTTTTAATGACTGCAGCTTAGTCGAGCTAATCTAAGATCCCAGCCTGACCTTACAATGTGTTAAGGAAGGCAGACAGCAAGACATTCTTCTAAACGTACGGACGGACATGATGAAGACAAACAAGGTCAGAAACTAAACCTTGAAACCGAGACCTTGTGTCTTTTAGGATGGGATATGTTACAAATCATTTCCAAAGGTTCTAATTATACAGCATCAAAGGGAGAGTAGCAGCACACAAGAATAACAAACCAAATATTTTTTTAACTTTCAACCTCAATGGTCAGAAGCAGAGATCTGGGATTTAGTTTCTTGCTTTGGAAGAGGAACCAACATTAAACATTTTCAAATGGGTGCAAAATGTGAATGGGGAATCTGCAATAGACAGATATGCAAACACCAAAAACATGAAAAAGGTGACCAAAAAAACCAAAAAACATTGTAGCATGGGTTTGGGGGGGATCCCCTGGGCCCCCGCAGAGAATGTTTCTGATTTTAACATAAATTAAGCAATCTGAAAGACTCTGAAGAGTACAATAAGGCAAAATAAACACATTGTCTTCACGCAGAAAAACATTTATTTAAACCACTCAAGTACATGTTGATGTACAAATTTAAAATTAAAAATAAAGTTTCCTCATTTCTTTGCTTTTTTGTTCTGGGCTCCAATTTGAGCCAGGCCCATCCCCACCTGCACCTGATGCCTGCTTCAAGCTGTGCCACATGAATAGCATCCACCTCTTTAAGTACTCTCATTCTGGAAAATAATTGACTAAAATCATTGTCTGTTTCCCTTCATTTTTCACTATTACCAACTTCAAAGGCTAAACCCAAATGCATCCTCCATGAAAATATTAAGTACAATATTTTTCTTTTTATTGGCCATTTCTCAATTTGAAGTTAGTTCATTCTGTGTTAGTAGCGCGCAGTTGCCTTCATGGTAACGACGACCTTCCTAAAATGGTGACAATTTAGGCACGACGATCAACCGGGCTGGCTCATCTTGTATTAATACCAATGCACGGGAAGCCCAATAGAAGACGTTGTGTGAGGTCATGTGACTTTCTTTTGTCGTTTGATTGGTGAACTAGATTTAAACGTCACTAGCGCTTAAATTCGATTGGTGCGAATAGCGCCCAATGAGGAAGTCAAAGTTAATAAATAAGCAATAATTGATAAATAAAAGTAGCCAGTTACATTTAGATCATTGCAACCATTATGGCAAGCTGCCACCGTTCAAGGAGTACGAAACAGCATATGACGACAGCGACCCCCCAGGAAAAGCCCATAGGATCGATACTATTCACCTAAATGGCCTATTTTTAGTTCAAAACGACGAATTTCGCCGAAAGGCGACTGCTTTGCATGTATGAATAGACTACAGCACAGTCAAACAGTGGGTGTCCAGGATCAAAGGCGAAGAACAAGAGCCTGTTTTGAGTGACCTCTGTGACAAGCAAAACAGTCCATCCATCCATCCATTTTCTGTACTGCTTATCCTCACGGGCTTGTCAGTGTATAGTAATTTTATTTTATAAAATCAGGTTATTTATTTGCAGTCCCTTTTATTATGTTCTATGACATTCTTATACAATGGTCTTTTTCATCCATCCAGTTTCTGAACTCTTCATCCTCACTAGGGTCACGGGTGTGCTGGCGCCTATCTCAGCTGACTTCAAGGCAAGAGGCAGGGTACACCCTGAACTGGTCGACAGCCAATCGTAGGGCACACATAGACAAACAACCCTTTGCACTCACATTCACACCTACGGGCGATTTAGAGTCTTCAATTAACCTACTACGCAAGTCTTTGGAATATGGAAGGAAACCGGAGTACCCAAGGAAAACCCACGCAGGCACGGGGAGAACATGTAAACTCCACACAAGGAGGCCAGATGTGAACTCTGGACGTCAAAAGTGTGAGGCAGATGTGTTAACCAGTCGCCCACTGTGCCGTCAAATGCTTGTTTTCTTTATTAAAAAAACAACATTCAAAATGTAGGTGCTTTTATAGGGGCTGAAAGATTAATGGCTTTACAGTTCATTTCAATGGGGAATGTTGAGTGGGAATTAAACTTGGAAGTCAAGGTACCACTGTACTTTGAAAGAACTGATTTCGAGTGGCAGGCAAGTTCTATCACAGATATTCTTAGTCAGAGATCTGAAATTTCAAACTTCCCAGGCTTTTAGAATGCAGCAACAAGTAACAAATGATTTTGTTTTCTTCAACATGTAATACTGACAGAAGAAGTGCGGTTATGGTGAAACACATATTTTGTATGTGTTGTACTTTTAGCACTTGCAATATAATGCAGGGGAGAAATAATTTACAGCAAATTGTCGTGGAGGAGGCGAGTAAAATGGACGTGACTGTGTTACAAGGCTGCAGTGTTCATCATCATATATGGGCAGCCAGACAAGATACAAACTTATGATTTGCCCTCTCCATCCATGTCCCATAATTCACCATCACGCCTGCCGTTCGCTGTCACCACGCAAGGACCAGTGCCAGTTTGGGATTGAAATACAGCTGCCTGGGTGTCCCTACGGCCCTCTCCAAAACAATGTTAGCCTGGAAAAATGGCACGAGGAGGCGTGGGGTTAATAGAGTACGCCTCCTCTTTTAATTGGAAATGTTAAACGAGGCGACAGGGCAAATATGTTCTTACAATGAATGAGGCAGGAGCAGAGAGATGAATCGTGGCCTCTAAGGAAGGGTTAATGATCACACAAGAAAGCATGGAGGATACTGGACAGGGAGGGGGTGACTTTTTATAGAAGGTTCAAATGAAGGAGTGGATGGGGACAAAAACAGAATATGACCTGGAGTGACATTTGTCAACTATTTAACAACCTTTTTTGAACATTTGCACAAGCAATCCCTTGTACAATTGGGAAATGCCACATCAAATACAAAGACAAACTATAACTATAAAAATTCAACCACATGGGAAAAAAACAACAAAACATATACAGTCTATACTGTAATATCTCTCTGAAAATGTGCATCACGGCTGAGCATTATTATCTTTGCTGCAGCTTATTTTTATTTTATTTTAACACAATATGTATCTTGTGTGTTGAATATATTTATTGAATTGGAAATTGTAGACGTTGGCGTCCACATGCAGTATAATGCCTCATTTTGAAATAGTGGCGGGTGTAAAACAGTAATATGACGCAATTTTAATTTCAATTATATAAGCAGCAGACACGTTTCCTTTTTTTTCCTGTATAACGAAGGTGATTTTTTGCTTGTGTTTCATTAAGGGGTAATAACTCGTGACCACTTGTACCTTTTCCTCTCTTTGCAAAGATTCCTTTCTTTCTTTCTTGCAATAAAAACCCACAAAAGACAAAATTGCTTCCTTACTTATTCTGTCAGAAAAAAACGATTTGCCAAAACAACTAGTAGAGCCTACTTGGGCAGAAAAAAATAAATGAAATAAAATCACCACATTAAAGCACTTCAGTCAAAACATCAGACTGCAAAACTAAGACTGATGCCTTGGGGACTAGGTTTTGGTATTATAGCCTTGCACTTGCAGTGATGCCATATACAGTATGTCCTTGCTACACACAAGATGCCCCATACTCACGGGGAGCCACCCTACCCCATACGCTCACCTGATAAGAAACAGCCTATGGTGTTGAAATCTGATCAGACTCTGCTGCTGCTCACGTACCGGATTATTTGTGAATGCATTATGCAGGATAAGGACTGATGGAGAGCGGCACTTGGGATATACTGTATAGGATTTTAGGGTTTACTGTACAACTGAGGCAAATATTGAGAAGATGACTTCATCTGGAACCCTAACTATGAGATATCAGATGAAATCTCTGCCTAATTTCAGGGATCCAAAGTAGTGAACTAAAAATGACATTCGTTTCATCTCTTTTTTTTATTATTGGAAAATAAATACACAAGGCTTTTAACGTCTATGTGAACAGTATAATGGACAGAATACAGAGAATATACATACAAAAAAAATGAATTCTGAGGATTCATTGAAACAGAATCAAACCCAGCAGGTGTAAACACCTCCTTAAATATTTGCTAAAACATTTGTTTGCATGGCCCTGGTCATGATTCCCTAAACCTTTCCTCTCCGAGCACAGACTGGTTAAACAGACCTAATGACATCACAGCCCCACAAAATGGGAGCAAATCAAGCATTTCTTCTTATCCTCCTGTTAAATATTTGAAACTGATCCAGCTCCCCCTTTTGGCCTTGCCAGTTTTCAAAGCACCCCACCCCATGTGCCATCATTTATTAATGGTAAGAGGTCTGTCTGCGTCAGGCATTAGCCATGTTTGTGATAAACCATTAATGATGTATTTCATTTCTCAGTAGGAAACAGAGGAGCATTGGGGGCCGTTAATATCCGTTAATGTTAAAAGGCGGCGGAAAGAGAAGAGGTTCCTCCCTGTGAGGTGATTAGACCCCTCCATTTAGTTAGAACACACGTACCCACATACACGCACACGCACACACACACACACACACACACACACGCTTTGTCTTGTTGTTCAATGTGCATATTTGTAGGAGTGCGAAACACATGATCGATGGATATTCACTTACTTATATTGAGGTACGTGCTGCATTTAAAATTGCCTGCAGAATACATAGCCTCAAAATTTTAATACAACCCCAATTCCAATGAAGTTGGGATGTTGTGTTAAACATAAATAATAACAGAATACAATGATTTGCAAATCATGTTCAACCTATATTTAATTGAATCCACTATAAAGACAAAATATTTAATGTTCAAACTCATAAACGTTATTGTTTTAAGCAAATAATAATTAACTTAGAATTTTATGGCTGCAACAGGTGCCAAAAAAACTGGGACAGGGTCATGTTTACCACTGTGTTACATCACCTTTTCTTTTAACAACATTCAATAAACATTTGGACTATGAAGTTGATCAGTTTGAACATTAAATATCTTGTCTTTGTAGTGTATTCAATTAAACATGATTTGCAAATCATTGTATTCTGTTATGTTTAACACAATGTCCCAACTTCATTGGAATTGGGGCTGTACAAATATGGCATGTTGTTGTATATATATATATACATATGTTTTCTGACTGCACGATATACATATTTGACAGTTTGCCTCATCCACTAACACAACACGAGGTTTTAAATACTCCCTCTGCTTATTTTTTACGTTTTTAAATATTCGGATGTTTATTGAAAATGCAGCCTGACAGAAAAAAGCTTTAGGGGACAGAACATCCATCCATCCATCCATTTTCTGAGCCGCTTATCCTCACAAGGGTCGCGGGCCTGCTGGAGCCTATCCCAGCTATCATCGGGCAGGAGGCGGGGTACACCCTGAACTGGTTGCCAGCCAATTGCAGGGCACATACAAACAAACAACCATTCGCACTCACAGTCACACCTACGGGCAATTTAGGGTGTCCAATTAATGCATGTTTTGGGGATGTGGGAGGAAACCGGAGTGCCCGGAGAAAACCCACGCAGGCACGGGGAGAATATGCAAACTCCACACAGGCGGGGTCGGGGATTGAACCCCGCTCCTCAGAACTGTGAGGCCGACGCTCTAACCAGTCGGCCACCATGCCGCCAGGGACAGAACAGACAAGGGGAATAGGGGTGCGAACCATAGCAGAACAATAGATATTTGACCACAAGTAATGTTACAACGTGTTCTTATTGCACGTGGACGGGGTGGGGGGGAGGGACAACCGGTGAGTCTATGCAATAACTGACCAATAGGACAAGATGAGAGTTGACAGAAAAGAGCAGGAGAGGACAGGATGTGGGAAATGAGCACGGCAGTGCTACTGATGAGTGGTGCGGTAGGATTCTTTTTAGTGTCTAACACCTGTAAGAACCTGTGAGTTTATATCGTAATATACTGTAACCTGTGTTATTGTGAGTTGTACCACCATAAGCAATTAAAGCCTATAGCGTTTCTATAGAACTTACAAGTGAATGCATGTTAGTCAACTGTTGTCGGGAGGTGCTGACCAAGCCAACAAGCCCATCCTGTGGGGGACCCAGCCAGGGGGACGCCATCCACTCCCCAGGAACCAGGGCAATCCCACAGCCCAACTAAAGCGCCCCGACCAGTCCCAAAGGGAAGTGCATGGTACCGTACCACCACCCTCCACGCCGAGTACCCCCTACACCCCACCAGCGCGCCCCACCATCACTTCAAACCAATTTTTTTTAATTGCTGAGTTTTTCCAAGGTGAAATCCTTCAGAGCTAAATAAAGGGCAAAAACAGGGCAGTCCCCACCACTTTTACACTTGTTGCCAATTGCACTGCAATCTTAGTCGCTTATGCACAACACGCCCATCAACAGTGCACAGTTGCACACAATCTATTATAGGGAGCACACAACTGAGCACACACATTTTAAGCTCTTAGGTTTGCACGTGCAAAAATGGGGGAAAACCTGACTGCGCACGCAAACAGATCGGATCTACTCAGCGACGGCATCCATGATTGTGTCTCCACCTCTCCTCCGTGGGCTATATCACTATATCATTGCCAAAGGACAATTACAAAAAGACCCAGCCAAGATCCAAGCTGTCGTCAACTGGCCCACCCCCACCACCCGCAAAGAACTACAACGTTTCCTGGGATTCGCCAATTTCTATCGTCCATTCATCCGCAATTACAGTCAAGTGGCGATTCCTCTCACTAGCCTCACCTCCAGCAGCTCCTCTTTCCAGTGGACCCCGGCCGCATCCCAAGCCTTCGACCAGCTGAAGACCTTGTTCATCAGTGCTCCCATCCTACGACACCCTGACCCCTCTCTCCAGTTCATGGTGGAGGTTGACGCCTCAGACAGGGGCCGTTCTCTCGCAAAGGGGCCCCACTTCCCAGAAACTTCATCCCTGTGCCTTTTTCTCCCGTCGTCTGTCCCCTGCCGAACGGAATTATGATGTTGGCAACGGAGAGCTGGGGCATTATCTGGGCATTGGAGGAGTGGAGGCATTGGCTGGAGGGGACTTATTCTCCGTGTGTCATTTGGACCGATCACAAAAACCTTGCATACCTCCGTGCCACCAAACGTCTACATCGCGACAAGCTCTCTGAGCCCTCTTACTGAGTCGATTCAACTTCAGCCTCTCAGTGCGACCTGGTTCCTGCAACAGCAAGGCTGATGCCCTTTCGCACATGTACTCATCCCCCTCCAGCCCTGCGGAGCATCAAACCATCCTCCCTTCCTCCTGCTTCTTTGGGGAAGCCACCAGCAGATCATTAAAGATGCTCAAGAAACCCAACCGGATCCCAAGACTGGACCTCCTCACCAGCTGTTCGTACCCAACTCAGCACGTCCTTCAGTGTGCCCACAATTCAAAAATCACCTGTCACCCCGATATCACCCGCACCATCCAATTCATTCAACAACACTTCTGGTGGCCCAGCCTGGTAAAAGAGTCCCGGGAGTTCGTCCAAGCCTGCTCCGTCTGTGCCCGAGGGAAGACTTCACATATACCCCCAGCTGGTCTGCTGCGCCCCTTACTTATCCCGAGCCGCCCTTGGTCGCACATCGCCTTGGACTTTGTTACCGGCCTACCTCCCTCTGAAGGTAACTCTATCATTCTTACTATTATTGATCGATTCTCCAAATATGTCCATGACATACCCCTCCCCAAGTTACCTTTGAATCCGCTAACCTCCTTGTCTTCAAACTCGACGGAATTGACATCGTCTAGGACCGAGGTCCTCAGTTCTCCTCCCTAGTATGGAAGGAGTTCTGTAAAGCAGTGGGTGCAGCAGCCAGCCTGTCTTCGGATACGATCCACAGTCCAACAGCCAGACAAAGCGGGCAAATCAGTCAATGGAATCAGCCCTTCGCTGCGTTGCTTCACGCAACCCCACCTCCTGGAGCACATTCCTCCCCTGGATTGAATATGCCCACAACTCCCTCACCAGCTCTGCCACTGGTTTGTCCCCTTTCATGACCTGTTATGGTTTCCAACCTCCGTTGTTTAGGGAAGAAGCGCATAGGGTGGCGGTTCCTGCGGTGAGGGATCACCTGCGCAGGGTTCAGTCCATTTGGAAGGACGTCAGGGCGGCTTTAACTCGGTCTGCCAAGAAGAATAAATGGCTCGCGGACCTTCGCCGCTCCCCTACCCCTGAGTACAAGGTGAGTCAGACGGTTTGGCTTTCCTCCTGTGACCTCCCGCTCCAGACCCAATCCCGTAAATTTACTCCACATTTTATTTGTCCCTTCCCAATCACCAAAATCATCAATCCCAGTTCAACTAAAACTTCCACAATCTCTCAAGATTCATCCGACGTTCCATGTGTCACTACTCCAGCCTGTCGCCACCTGCGCTCTTAGCCCTCCAGCCGTACCCCCTCCAATCCCCCGCGTTGTCGACAACCATCCGGCTTTCACTGTTTCAAGCATCCTTGATGTGACGCCCAGGGGCAGGGGTTACCAGTTCCTGTTAGACTGGGAGGGGTATGGCCCGGAGGAATGCTCCTGAATCTCCCGCAACCTTATCCTTGATGACTCCCTGATTAGGGACTTTTACGCGGCTCACCCTGCGAAGCCGGGCAGGACACCAGGAGGCGTCCATTGAGAGGGGGCTACTGTCATGAGCTATGCCTTGTAGTTCCTTTGTTGGAGCGTGGGTGGCACTTTGCGCCCCTCTCACCCTATCTCTCTCTTTCCCTTCCCAGTAATCAGCACCACCTTGGCCGCGCACCTGTTGTCAATCATCCTTCATCATCACCTGCATTTAAGCCTGCCAGATCCAGGACTCCTCTGCCAGAGTATTAACGTTCACCCGTGGTACACCGGCTCTGTACTCGCATGTAAGGTACGCCTTGTTCACAATTGTTCTTCCATGTTCTTCCTTGTCCTCAGTGCTCCTTCCGTGTTCCCCGCCTTGCTAACCTCTTCAGCCAAGCCCATCCACCTGCTCACGCCACCGCCTCCCACACGTTTCCTGTCTCGACAACCTGCCATTACGCCTCAAAGGTCCAACTCCAAATTCTTTCTCGATAGACCATTCTCCACCAACTTCTTCAGCCTCCGCCTGCTTCTGGGTCCAGTTTAAATTGATACCATTGTATTGTGACAAAAACATGGCTTTTATACGGTTGTTGGCTTCCACAAAATTATCAGAGCAAGATATTTCGTTTCTGTAACTCAGTTATATGTTTGTTTGCTTCTTTCACTAACACTTCTAAATGACTTACATCTGTATCCCATGTTAGGAAATTAAAAAGGGCCCTCTTTTCTCACATTGGGGCGCACCAAAGCATCTTCACCGTTGCATTTTTTGGCCATCCATCCATCCATCCATTTTTTGAGCCGCTTCTCCTCACTAGGGTCGCGGGCGTACTGGAGCCTATCCCAGCTGTCATCGGGGAGGAGGCGGGGTACACCCTGAACTGGTTGCCAGCCAATCGCAGCATTTTTTGGCCATCTAAAACAAATACTTACAAATACAGATAGACAAAAGAAATTATTACAGGGTAATTTTGTCCGCTATGTTAATTTTTGAAGACCAGTAAGCATAACATAGCCTTAAACTACTATTACTATACATGCTATTTCAAATTTGATACACACAAATTAGAGTTGTGCACTCACAAATGGATAATTTCAGAATTGGAGGACATTCTATGTCCCTCCCCCATGAACAAAATTCAGAAATATGCACTTATTTTGTAATTTGTAGTAATTTTGAGACAAAGTGTAACTGTAGATGTAGTAAAAAGTAATATTATTCAAAAACAGTAAATAGCTGTTGAGCGCCTACTGAAATGGCTTTTTTTTCTCTTGTTCCTCCCTCTTGATGATCAACTTAGATATGGAATATAAAAGATTAAATGAGTTTTAAATAATCTTTTTTTGTGTGTAATTTTGTTATGTCTTCCTTGTAATTGTTCAAACATTTCATTTTTTTGACAATGTTTCTAATGGTAATAATTATGTATTAGTAGTTACGTAATGTGTGTCACTCAAATCAACACTACCCTGTTGCACATATCATCTAAAAAAGACATACATTGGTGCCTTGAGATAGGACTGACTTGACTTAATAGCTTTTTGAGAAATGAGTTGTCATCCGGCCAATGTTTTTGCTTTCCTTTGCGAGCACAGACCTGAGATACGAACGCTTTATGGTTGCAGTGAACTCAACTTACTTCTTCAGAATTACCACTTGAGCAAATAGTGAGCAATTCTTCAAAAAAGAGGCTTCAGGCTGTTTATTGCCGCTTACAGTTCAAGTTTACTGTCAAACTAAACATAAAACAAAGACAATTCCACCTTGTTTATCTAAAGCAACTAAATACCTTAGCCTATCAATACAGTAGCTCAATGTTAACGCTAAATAGCCTATTTTAACTCAGATTTTGGCTGGAATAATTTGAGGCTTAACTGCATATACATATACAGACCCATCAGTCATCTCTTGCTTGTAGCTGTCAGTGCCTCAGTTTCAGTGTAATATGTCAAGTGCTAATTATTGAACAAGTGAGATTACACCCTGAGTGTATTCCAGCAGTCAAACATGCCTGAAGCAGAAATCAATAGGTCATCATCTCTACATATTACAACATATGAGGAAGACAAGTGGGGTAGAGGTTGTATATGTGAAGGTGAGGAAGCAAAGCCAAGAGGAGTGTTGGGGGGAAAAAGACTGTACATGAGATAAGAGGATGTTGAGGATGAGTATGATCTTGCCAGTTTATTTAAGAAACTTCAGTTTTTCATTTTTTTTAATTGATTTAATGTGGACCACAAAAACATTGGACAAAGACAATGCGTTGCATTGATGCTAATTCTCAACACTTATCCATGAGAGGCATTTAAGAAGGTACATAGAATACAAGGTAAAATACAGGACGGTAGATAGAATACAAAAATATAGATCAAATACATCCATCCATCCATTTTCTGAGCCGCTTCTCCTCACTAGGGTCGTGGGTGTGCTGGAGCCTATCCCAGCTATGTGGGAGGAAACCGGAGTGCCCGGAGAAAACCCACGCAGGCTCGGGGAGAACATGCAAACTCCACACAGGCGGGGACGGCGATTGACCCTCGGTCCTCAGAACTGTGAGGCTGACGCTCTAACCAGTCGCCCACCGTGCCACAGATAAAATACAGACCAGTTAATTTGTCCATATTGTAAAACATTGTCATGATAGTAGTGTAACGATTCATTCATTATATCGATGTATTGTTTTTTAATTCCTACGATCCAATTCGACTGATCTGTGCTCGGCAAGTTAGCCTTCCGAACGTAAATATATAAATTTAAATCGTCTTAAAAGGTATTCAATCGATTGTATCGATACTAGGAAATAACACACTGGATTTAAGCACGCCAGGCTTTATGTGGAGGTGTGTATGTGTTGTATTTGTAATAAAAACTCTGGTAATTCCTTTTACTTCACTTGATTTTTCAGTTAGCACACAACATTTGGCACTGTCAAGACTACTTTCCTTTTCGTCTCTTTTCTTCTTCGCTTCCTTTTTATCCCCCATATCTAGTCACTCAATTTGGTAGTGCCCCTAGTGTTTAGATTAAACACTACAGTATGCGTGCGTGTTGTTTATTAAGTACTACGTCCGTCTGTCTGGTGGATGAGAAGGAGGCTAGTGAGAAATTATCATCAATGATGTGTGTGTGTGTGTGTGTGACTCGCTGCAAATCCTGTGCACTTTGAAGCCTTTCAAGTCGGTTAGCCGTTAACAACGATAGCAAAGTACCCTCAAGGGGAAACTTGGGCGAACAAGAGGAGAACCCTTAAGCAACAATGTCAACTACTGGACGCTGTTTCAGGCTCGCGTTTGTGCTCCAAAGAGCAGGTTTGTTCATTTATTTACCTGTCTTTGTATTATTCACACTCTTCCTATAGATTTTCCTCATGAAAATCTCACAATGCTTCATTTCTAGCTATTACTATTTAACAGTTTAGAACAAGGATTTTAACATTTTTGGTCCAGCTAGGGACACTTTACAGTCGAGACATTTTTCCAAGGAACCCTTCCTATTTCTAACACCCATTAAAGATGTCTTTCCTAGGGGAAAAAATTGCCCAACAATAAAATCGTACCTGAAATAAGATAAATAAAAATAAGTTGCCATGTTCCCGGAGGTGGCCGACTGGTTAGAGCGTCAGCCTCACAGTTCTGAGGACCCGGGTTCAATCCCCTGCCCCGACTGTGTGGAGTTTGCATGTTCTCCCCGTGCCTGCGTGGGTTTTCTCCGGTTTCCTCCCACATCCCAAAAAACATGCATCAATTGGAGTCTCTAAATTGCCCGTAGGTGTGCATGTGAGTGCGAATGTTTGTCTGTTTGTATGTGCCCTGCGATTGGCTGGCAACCAGTTCAGGGTGTACCCCGCCTCCTGCCCGATGACAGCTGGGATAGGCTCCAGCATGCCCGCGACCCTAGTGAGGAGAAGCGGCTCAGAAAATGGATGGATGCTGTGTTCCCCTTTGTTTTATTGTAAAACTATACAATCAATCAATCAAGCAGACTCATAGTCCATTAGATAACACATACAGTACAGTACACAATAAGACACATTAAAAGGAAAAGTAGATCAGGGAAATCTTCATATTTAATGACCATAGTTAGTATGTACCTATCTATCTATCCACTGCACTATCCCGTATGCAGGTATTTATTTCACAGTCACACTGGATGAATTTTTGGCTAAAAAGTTACTGAATCGATTTCAAGCTAGTGAATCATTTCAGATCATTATCATTTCAAATGAACCAATATCGTCCTTGAATCGAATCGGCAACCACGAATTGTGATATGAATTGAATTGTTGCTAAAACGAATCATTACACTCCTAATGATAAGTAGTTTGTCATGTGAGCAGCTCTGTCCAGACTTGACCCCTTTTTTCTAGGTCCCTGCCAAAAATATTAGGATAAGTCTCCAGCCTCAACTCACTGGGAGAGAATTCCAGTGTCTGGCTCCTTTACAAATGAAACTGGACTGTCCAAAAGAAGTCTTGTACATTGGGACTGTACAGTCAGAACCTCAACCATCTGGTGATCAGAGCTGAGAACGATGATGACACAGAATTATTCAGACATTAAACAGTAATTGTTTTCTTGTCTATTTGTAAAGTGAGATGAAACGTTTCCTTGTGGTAGATGTATACACAGTATGTATGTGACCACGGTGTGGTGGAGATGTGATGCGAGACTTATGTTAAAACTATCATTGCATGCATGAAAGCAGCATGCATGCAAGTGTTTTTTTGTTTTTTTTTTGATAAATTGGAAAAAGCCTGTTCACGTTTACATATGATTTGAAATTACTTTGGAATTTAAAATTATTGTCTAAAATGAGGTGGCACAGTGGCTGGCTGATTTGCACAGCCGCCTCACAGTTCAGAACTTGTGGATTTCTATCTGGGCTCCTATCTTCCTGTGTACCTTCACACACTGATATCTTCCTACCTGGTATTATTAAAACCACAGCAAAGCTGCAGATGACATTATAAAATTGTGCATTTTCTCAATTAAAATATGTTGGTCTACTGTGTCGAAGGCAGTGTTGTGTTAGTGTGCTATTTTCGACAGGAGAGGACAGCTCTGTATCTACAAAGTGAGTGAAATATTTATGATCCTGTACATACCAACTGAATGTGTTAGCCACTGATGGTGTAGTGTTACATTTGCCTGACTTCTGTGCATGCAGTCTGTGTTCAGTTAACACTCAGTGACGCTGAGAGTGAGCGTGTTATTGGTGGTCTATTTCTATATATGGCCTGCGACTGACTAGGCACCAGTCCAGGAAGTAGACCACCTTTTCAGCTGGGATAGATTCACATTCTTCCTTCCACAAAGCCCATGATGCATTCAATGTTTTGTCTTTAGATTTTGACCTGCATGCATCAATCAAACTCGCTTCAGTAAAATTGCACTTTGTCAGCTCAAAACATTACACAAAGTAATGATAATCAACTGTTTTTGAAATTTTTGGGAGTGTTGGGTCTCCATGTACATAGGCAAAAGTAGTAGTGAATCCACCAAATGTTAGAAAAATAGATGATATTAAAATATGATCACTGTGTAATGAGTACAGTTTATGGGGAGAATACTGAGATTTATTTTCATATATATATTAATCATTCACCCTTGTCAAGTGCGTAACTCCTCACACTTGAACATCAGATAGCCACAGAACAAATATTTTGTATATTAGCGATGTACCGTAAACGGCTGGGATGCAATAAAATGGGACATCAATATTTAGTTTCAGGCCTAGTTGATATCATTTTTTAAAATACTGTGATTCTAGCTTTTATCTAGGCAGTATCATAGAGATGTAACTTACCTCCACCATTATTAATAGTGAATGATTCATGATGAAGCAACCAGTCCCCAGTTACAAAGTTACATCCCAATCAGGTGACATAGTAGAGACAGACGAGAAAGTGTCACTTATCACCCGTGCTGGCGCTAGCCATTGTTCTGTAATCTACAACGATAGGAATTATCAGAAAGTAAACAAGCATGACAGGGAAGGCTAATCTTATTAACTGCAAAGAAACAATGGTTTGTGTGTCACTGAGTCACAGTCAATGATTAAATTACTCGACAGTGTGAACAGTTATAGTATGTGTAAACTAATATTTGCATAGCTATTGATTGTAATATCACAGGCCACTTCTTGTAAAATGACTTACGTGTATAATTTTTTTTAAATTATTTTCAAAATGAGTGCTGTGGTACATACAGTTCATATACACTGTACAGTATTGTGCGCCTTTGAAAGATGCTATATACGTAAATCAAATCAATTATTATTATTATTACTACTAATTTTATTATAATTATCTTTATTATTCGCCTGCGATTGGTTGGCAACCAGTTCAGGTGTACCCCGCCTCCTGTCCGATGATAGCTGGGATAGGCTCCAGCACGCCTGCGACCCTAGTGAGGAGAAGCGGCTCAGAAAATGGATGGATGGATTATTATTGGCAGCACGGTGAACGACTGGTTAGCACATCTGCCTCACAGTTCTGAGGACCGGGGTTCAAATCCTGGCCCCGTCTGTGTGGAGTTTGCATGTCCTCCCCGCGCCCCGTGTGGGTTTTCTCCGGGTACTCCGGTTTCCTCCCACAGCCCAAAAACGTGTGGTAGGTTGATTGAACACTCTAAATTGCCCGTAGGTGTGAATTTGAGTGCAAATGGTTGTTTGTATGTGCCCTGCGATTGGCTGGCGACCAGTTCAGGGTGTACCCCGCCTCTCGCCCGAAGACAGCTGGGATATAACATCCAGCATGCCCGTGACCCTAGTGAGGATAAGCGGTACAGAAAATGGATGGATGGATTATTATTATTAGTTATTTTCAAGAATTTTCCATTTGTAAATTCTTTAAATATCTGTACATTTGACTATGATCAGGCTGAATTTTAAATTCATTGACTTAATGAGGTTATTTACAAGTATTTGTCAGGCATGCAATATTGAATAGATCGATCTTAAATTTTAAAATAAATTTTCTGAAATGTCAGTTTACGTAATCTTATATTTTTTTAAGATTATTATTTTTTAAATACTCAATTTAATTTAAGGTCTTTATGTATTCAGGTGTTGCTGAGATTAATTATATATTCCAATAGCAGATTTCTTTAGGCATTCTGGGTGATATATTGATTGATGGAAATGAAGCAATATGAGTTCGTCTCCTCTGTTCCCCTGTTAGTAGCTCTTATCTATATATACCCATCTCCTATTTGGTATCAATCACACTCTCTCCCTTGATCACATTTACTTTCATTTTCACTTTCATCATCCCATAATCAACATCACATATTTTCATTTTCAGAGATGAACTCTGGGATCTCATATGTCTGACTGTCCTTGTTTATTCCATCTGATGAGTTGTGATGTCAGCACACTGTAGAAAATGACTTACAGTACATGGAGCTGCTGTTCTTATACAGATTCTGTGGCATTTCCTCAAAAAAAAAACAATGAAAGGTTGCCTATAGAAAATTGCTGTATTAGTAACCTGAGTTGCTAGATAAATGTCCAATTATTATTAACATAATATATTTTATGTAGACTCTAAAAAGAGCAGGGTCAAAAACAACCCAATATGGGTTATTTGGGTAACCCAGTGCGTTCCTAAAGTTGGATCGACCCAACAAGTGGTTATTTGAGACCACCAGGTCTAGGTTAGGGGGTTTGACCACACGTTTTGGGTTGGGACTGTCTACCCCAAGCTGGGTCGAACGCGAGCCTGTCCTTGGGTCGACTGTGACCCTGCCCTTTGATTGTCAAATGTGAAACAAAAAATGGTCTAAAACAAAATAATAGCAAACAACTTATTAATGCCACTGTTTTTTGGCCTCACTTTGATGTTGCTGCATCTTACATACCAAGCCCTAACTGTTCCTTCTGGAAAAGTATTTTCTAGTTAGCATTACAAACATCCAACCATCCATCCATCCATCTGAACCGCTTATCCTCACTAGGGTTGTGGGGGTGCTGAAGCCCAGCTGACTTGAGCGAGAGGTGGGGTACACCCTGAATTGGTTGCCAGCCATTTGCATTGAACTTTTCCACAAATACTAAATGTATCGTCTTATATTAATGTAAAAGCTGGCGTAACTAGACTCTGGTACTTTACTGTTCCACTTCACCATATAGGAAGCAGTCAGCTGGTGGCTCCAAGTCGCACCTGAATGAAATAAGTGCAATCAAACAAAAATAGAGACTTCAAGAAGGCGGGTTTTCCCAAACCAATGGCGGTGTACCTGTAACAGAATGTAGTTGATCAATCTCAGAACCATCAGCTTAAACCAATACCTGGGTTGTGAAATCAATGCATTTTGCTTTGTGTTGTGGCAGGGAATATTACCCAACAGATGGGTTAATAATTTGCTCCAATTTTGATCAAGTGTTGGTTCAAATTGACCAAACCTCTGACCCAACCATGCCGAACCAACATTTTTTAGTGTGTAGCGCTTAGCTTTTTCTCCACAAAGGTCTAATTTGATCACTCCTGCATGGAATAGGCTCCAGCACACCAACAACCCTAATGAGTATAAGTAGTATAGTAAATGGATGGCTGATAATAATAATAATAATTATTATTATTATTGTTATTGTTATTTATAAGTTAACATGCCAATCAGCAAACGTTAAGAGTAATATATTGCATTGTGTGAATAAATAAAGTTGGATGGAGTTAAATGGATTGTGAGCCTCATGTCATATTTTACAGTGTTCATCTTCTATGGGCGAAAGTCATCTAAACAGATCAGATGAATGGCAGTTCTTATCAGGCCAGATCAATAGTGTTTAGAGACAGACTGCTCAGTGAAACACCCGACTTCTGACGTCTGGGAGCCTCAGGAGTAATGAAGGAGACAGACAAGGAAACAGACAAGGAGGCGACCTTTTTTTAAATGCAATACAATTTACAAAAAAAAAACAAAAAAAAACTGTGAATGGTTGTTCTGCATTTTTATTAACACTGTCTTTTATGACCTCTTCCAGTTCTTGTTTATGATTGTCATGTGTTATTTAACAGGATATAACTTTTGGGAATAATTTACTTTTTAAAAAAATCCAAATTAATCCAGCGGAACCTGGAGGTTGTAAATACTATAGAAGCTTACACGACTGCCTGCTTGTGGAGTAGCCGCTTCAAAAGGGAAAGACTGAGAACCAAACCTCCATCAAAGGGTTTGTTGAAGGCATTTTCTCACAGTTGTCTTTGAGTAATTTAGCAAAACTTAATGGCAAGCATGCTAGTAGAGGACAACACGTTATCCATTTCACCATCAAAAGAGCATGTGCCATTAATCCGAACAACAAAAAAGTCAATTAATTAACCAGTCCCTCAATGATCTGATGTAATCTGTCTGAATTTCCACCACATTTATTTTTGAGCCATTTTACCTGTTTTAATGTAAATTATAGCTGGAATTGCATCTTTTTTCGAAGCAATTTACCTCACTTATCTTCTTTTGGACTGACACTTTGTACATTAAAACTATGGCGGTAGAGAATAAATAACATGTGACGTCATGGTGAAAAGGTCAATTATGCCAAAGTTACACAGATGAGTTTCATGAAACTTTCTGGAGGGGGTTGCTGGCAAGAACCTATTCAATTTGTTACAAATTTACAGTTATTGATAGAATACTTTTTTTTTCTTCTCTCTTTTGGTTGTTTCAATGCAAATTGATGAATCCCTTTACTAAACTGCATTCCTAATATGTTAAATCATCCTCCATGAACCACATAAATGTCTTTTTACTAAAACATTCAACTGAAGTGATAACTTGAGTGTGTAAATATCACATATACTGCACATGTATAATCCCAACGGAATGCTCCTAATATACTGTGAAGCCATCACTATCATTGTGCCGTAACATTCCAAATTTGAGCATCCATTTTCCGGGGTAACAACTATTTATGTGACTCCACATTGATGAAGAAAGAAGTCTGATCCAAAATAGCCTGATGAAGCGGCAGCTCAGGAGGGCAGGGCTGCAGGCCTGGATCACGTCCGCCCAAGGGTCCCATAATCCTGTTTAAAATCCCAGCTGTCAGCTATCATTCATCCAATCTATAACACGGGTCTGATGCAGCAGTGGCCCCCTGTAGGAAAATATGCTTTATCTAAGGATGCGTTCACATGGTAGTCCAGTATTCTGGTTTGAATCAAGGTAAAAGAAAAGATACAGGGTTCTATTTTCATGAATGGGGTAGATCCTGCGCGGCGGGCGGCGCAAATGTATGACAGAGGTGGGTTATACCAGTGTTGGTAATCACGTAGACTAGTGCAGGCCGGGGGATCTCCGGGTGGGCGGGCTACGCTACTGTGGGAGTTTTTACAGCCTACTTCACTCGCCGCCAAACAAAGCGCCTCCTGTTATTCCCTTTAAATGTGCCACAAGTGACAGTTTCAACAGAGACATGGGGCCATTCTCTGTGCCACAAAGGAAAATGTGTAATTGCAGGGATCCGTGCATGAGTGGAGCATTGTCACTGTTCTTGCCATGGTGTGGCAACCGATAATGTGAGCGGGTACCCTTGTTAAATCCAATGTGCTGGTGATAACCCCTGTGACTTAAATATCTCCGTAGAAAGAAGTTAGATGCATCCGTCTTTGGAGACTCTGTCAATTGACTCTCTGTTGTCGTACTAGAGCGGCTCCAACTACCGGAGACAAATTCCTTGTGTGTTTTTTGGACATACGTGGCAAATAAAGATGATTCTGATTCTGAAGCAGGCATTAGTTTACAACAACTTTCTGCCACCAAATTGCCACTCGGCCAAGCGCATCTCCCTCTTTGTGCTGGATTATTTGGTAACATCACAAATTCTGGCCATGGCCAAACGAGGACGAGTTGTGTAAATGTTACCTGACTGTCCTAGCGACAAGAACACTGAGCAAGAGGATTTTTTTCTCTGACCATCACGAGACAGCGTAAGGGCCTTCACCCAGCCCACATCCATGCTTTTGTGTTTTAACCCGTATGTTCTTTGTTGTGCGAGTGTTCATTGTTGGTGAATAGAGGTTGTTGCAAAGTAATCCCTCTCTTTGTGTTTTTTTTTTTTTTTTTAATTACAGTACTGTATTGGGAAAAAAATATCTTGTTGACGTCCATGAGCGACTTATCGACATTGATTTTGACTGTCATCTTATGTGTGTCGACTTAAAAAAGTCGTGCAACCCCTGTGTACCAGATCCAGACTCACTCTACGTACTGATATAGAAATATAAGGGAAACTAAGGATCGTGTGTCTCATATTAATGTTTTTTATATCAAACCCAAAGGTTTTCAGTATACAGCAAAAAATAAATTAATTGGTCTCACCTCTCCAATACTTTTGGTAGGGAATGTATTTCAATTTAGCTTCTCCTGCTTTTGCCAAATTCCCCAGTAATGAATGAGTCTTCCTTTGTGTGCACGTGTGTGTGATTGATGCTGCATTGCTGTGGTCACGCACCTGCTCAAATTGATTGGCCGGGGCAACTCCAATCAGTGGGCTGTGACCAGCGCTTTATCCTCATCCCTTTATGCTCCCTCACCCCTCCCTTCCTCATTCTCATCATGGCTCCTTTCCTACCTTCAATTTCTCACTTCATGTTCCTGACCACATCCCCCAATCCTCCTCTTCCTCTTTTGCCTGTAGCCTCGACACAACTTATTGGTCAGCTGGGTTGCTTGGTAACAGTCTCTCTCTCTCTCTCTCTCTCTCTCTCTCTCTCTCTCTCTCTCTCTCTCTCTCTCTCTCTGTTACTTTTTCACAGGTATTCTAATGGGCGGCATGGTGGTCGAATGGTTACAAGTCTGCCTCGCAGTTCTGAGGCTTTGTGGAGATTGCATGTTCTCCCCTTGCTTGCGTGGGTTTCCTGCAGGTATTCTGGCTTCCTCCCACATTCCCAAAACATGCATGGTAGGTTATCTGAAAACTCTAAACTCTCTATAGGTGTGAATTTGAGTGTGAATACTTGTTTGTCTATACGTGCCCTGCGATTGGCTGGCAACCAGTCCAGGATGTACCCTACCTCTTGCCCGAAGTTCGCTGGGATGGGCTCCAGAATGGCAACGAAAGAGGTATGAGAGGAAGTTAAACAGAGTACTACATACTTGCCCTTAGGTACATGTGGGCTGTATGCATAATGAAATGATATCTGACTCCGTTAAAAAAAGTCACTTTTTGTGAAATGTTTTAATGTTCTTAACTGACAAGTGTAAAGGCGAGATGTATAACAAAGCTTTTAATTGCTGTATTCATCCTCATTTCAAAAAATTGTCCCGGTGGCATGGGTGCTGGTCATTATGCCAGAGCGCAAAGGCCGGTTCTCTGCAGCACATGAGAGCGTGTGCAATGAGTGAGAGTGCCTTGACAGAAGGCATGTACTGTATTTGATTGACAGCTGAAAGTTCCGGGGAACTGGGGCTTTCAGAACATTCAACGACACACCCTTCAGAGTGTCAAGAAGCTGAAAGAATGTCCCAATTCTTGACCATTTTGAAGCCTCATTTCACATACTTTGTGATTTTTTCATTAATTGTCCAGCTTGTTAACAATATTCTTCTCTGTGGTGTGTCAGATTTACAAGAGTTTTTTTTTTTTTTTTTGCCTCTTTGCTGCATCGCTAAGTCATTGTTGACTGTGAAACAGTCAGCGATAGAGAACATTTGGGATGGATAGCAGGGAGGTTGTGGGAAAAGTGAATAGTAGAGGGAGAGAGGAGTGTGCTTGCACTGCACCACAGAAACCATCTATTTTCACTTATTTCCCTTAATGTATCACTCCTCAGCTCTGAAATGAACCTTTTAGCCCACTGGACATGTAAACCCACAGGACTGATACCCAGATCCCTTCAAAGACAATGCTTTTCTAATGAACCCACACAGCACATCGGTCCTAGCTCCACACTTTAACATTCAACATGTAGCACTATTCAGAATTTACAGTGCAGGATTTTCATGTTTGGTGGCATTTGATTCAAAGCACAAAGCTTCAATGCAGATTGAAGATTTAGCATGGTTAATTTTCAAGGCAAAATGATTCAACTGTGAAACAATTTATCATTTATCTCAACAACCTCCTGGATACTATTTTTTTTTTAAACCACATTGTGTTCCATTCGTATCCAATTCTTGTTCATATTACCTCTCTGTGTGGTTTGTTTGGTCAGGTGTACACACAGTAGACTAATTTGGGTGCAAAATCAACTGGCCTGTTGGTCTCAGACCCAAACAAATTAAGCAACTTTAGTCAATTAATGCATGTTTTTGGGATGTGGGAGGAAACCGGAGTGCCCGGAGAAAACCCACGCAGAACATGCAAACTCCACACAGGCGGGACCGGGGATTGAACCCGGGTCCTCAGAACTGTGAGGCTGACGCTCTAACCAGTCGTCCACCGTGCCGCCTATTATTATTATTATTATTATTATTATTATTATTATTATTATTATTATTATTATTATTATTATTATTATTATTATTATTATTATTATTATTATTATTATTATTATTATTATTATTATTATTGCTGCTGTTTTTTGTAATTTCATTTCTTGTTTTGCTATGAAATTGTTTGTCTTTACTCTGTGAAATGGATCCCCTGGGTCTGCAATAAAGAATAAAGAGCGGCAAGACGATCCCTTCACTTGTCAATCGAATATACGTTAACGTTCACTGTAGTCAACTACTGGCTGAATAACGTGTGCCACTGAGGTTATGCTTAATAAACAGTTACCTTTCCCATTTTTGTGTTAATTGGGGACTAAGACACACAACTACTCGGACAGAGGCGCTGACGTTTTAAACAACTTTGCCGCAGGGGAGCGAGCTGTTTAGCTCCTTAGCTCGCTAGCTCAGCTCGTGGGCTAGCGAATATAATAAACAGTTAACTTTCCCATTTGTATTAATTGGGGTCTAACAGTCACTGATGGTGTAGTGGTACACTCGCCTGACTTTGGTGCAGGCAACGTGGATTCAGTTCCCACTCAGTGACGGTGTGAATGTGGGGGTGCGAATGGTTGTCCGTGTCTATATGTGACCTGCAACTGACTGGCGACCAGTTTAGGGTGTAGTCCGCCTTTCGCCCGAAGTCAGCTGGGATTGGCTCCAGCGCTCCGCAACCCTAACCAGGATAAGTGGTGTTGAAAATGGATGGATGGATGGATGGATGGATGGGGTCTGACACACACAACTCTGAGCAAAGCGCTGACAATTTAAATGGCATCACCATGGTGGAGCAAGCTATTTAGCTCCCTAACTCGCTACCTCGTTAGCTCGTTCCATGAGCCACTAACGTTTAATGACACAGCCGTCCAACTCTGTCGACTCACTTTGTGATCTACACACTGGGTCACCACAACAATGACAATTTTTCGAGTCCGGAAAAGGTATTGTCCATTTTCACAAATAATAAGTCAACATAGTAATTATCGTGACAGGCCTATGTACTGTATATACTGTACATATACTTTATTGCTACTAACTTACAAAAGCAAAGACATACTTTTTGTTCTCTTCTTTATTTCTAAATCTTTCCTCTTTTGAGAGGCTTTCTCCTTTCTCGGGTGAATAGAATTATTTGTGTTCTAGTTGTTTTTCCATTTGAAAACACATTTGGAATTGCACTGAAAGCCACATAACTGTTGCTGGAAGACTGGAAGATACATTAGATGAGAGACATTAGGCCTTAAAGGATCTTAATCCGTGTGTCTGTTTGACAGGATTTACAAAGCCTAAAGACGTGTGCATGTGTGTGTGGGCTCAATCCAGCATTAAAACCAGCAGAAAGGTCACTGATGAAATGTCAGCAGCCGTGACAGTCTTGTCTATCTGATGTTTTTAGTGCTGTCTGTCTGCCTCCTTTTTGTTGAAAACATTCCTTACAAAAACATCACAGTAAGAGTTAGAAAACTAAGTCGAGAAACACAGCAGAGAACAGAGAATTACAGATTGTTTTACTTTTTGCTTGTGCGTGTTGCTTTAACAACATGTCCAAAGGATAAAAAGTGCATCCACTTTGACTTTTTAATATAATTAGTCTCTCTGTTTTAATTGGGAAACTAACATTTTTATTGGTGCCTCTCATTACGTTACCCTGATGAATAATAGTAAATATGAGTGTGAAGACCATCTACAAGAAGTAAAGCAGTGTATCTGTTTAATCAAAGTTTATTTAGTCAAATAAGAATGTGTATCCACTGTGTGGAGCTTTTTTTCATATATTATATCAAATCAAGCCATCATCTATTGAATCTACTCAATCATACCAGTCTCTACCTTTAAGCAATAATAACAACAATAACTCAATGAGGACATTTATTGTAAAAGTTGTTGTATTGTTTTGAAACACTCCAGGGCCTTCATTTATCAATGAGTGCATAGAACAGGTTCTAAATTCATTCGGATCACTGAAATTGAGAATGTGCATACATACAAAAAAAAAATAAAATCTATACCTAACGTGTGGGCACCTATCGCACACAAGCAATAAGCAATATGTGTGTGCATGCTGAGGCTCATTTGCATTAAGAAATGCCTCCAATTGACCATATATGGTAGTAACAATCCATTTAAGGATGTGCGGATTTCACTTCCCTCTTCAAAAAAGAGGGTGGAGGAAATGAATAATCTCCGAGACCGACATTGATAGACGACGAAGAAGAAGTCAGAGAAATTTAAATATAACCCAGTTGTAATTTCACTTTCACTTGGTGCATGGGTTACAGAAACAAACCAAAAATTCTGTTTGGAACAATTAATGCAGGCGTCACCACCAATAGGAATTTTTTTTTACATGGGACGGTGGGAGAATTTAACCGCTTCTGTTAATTCTGTCGATCATAGATAAGAGCAGTCTCGTAAATAATAATAAATGGTTTGACATGAAATATGTCATGGCCCACAGACAAGAATTATCTTTAATAAACTGGGGGAGGACAAGCAATTATGGATACCCGTATTGCAAACATTATTGGGGATACGTCATTGTACGTGCAGCCAGCCATCCTCAACCACAGCTCCTATGGAACTATTGTGGAGAATGAATGAATGAATGAATGAAAGAATGAATTGTAAATTCCTCCAAGCGATGTGGAGCGCAGATTATTTGTGCATTGATTGAATGAAATCCTTTCCTGTTCACGTATCTTATTTGCTTGTGTGATAGTGCTTGGTGCAATCTGTAGCTCCAACTACAGTATATGTTTGGGAGACCTTTGTGTAATGTTTGCTTGTTGGCGCTGTCCATATGGCAAGTGGATGTAAATTGTGGCCAGGGAAATAATTGCACATCGGCATGATTCGGCTTAGCGTTGGTCGTGAAATGCCACATACAGTATGTCTCCAATCTCCCGCTGAAATGTCCTGGTGGCCCTGTGACGCCAGCAGCTCAATGTGCACTTGGATGGCTTTGGTGACCCTCTTAGTGCGTTCTATTTGTAGTTTCACTGTTTTACCACAAGATAACAATAAATAAAAAAACAACACAAAAACATCAGTTTACGACATACGAAGTTTTGAAGTTACGAACAATGCGCAATGAACTAGTTTGCACAGCGGTGTTATTCTACGTTCATACCGTACATCACTCGGACGAGTTTGATGGCAGGGTTATTTAGGCACACTGAGCGTGCATTCGCTTTATTTGCGACATTAATACCGACATTAATCAGCGGGTCGTCGGCATGCTCGCGTCCACAGACGGTGTGCTGTGAGCAGCCACGGCCAGTGCGACAAGTCACCCAGGCTGGTTCCTTTGCAAACATTGTCACTCTTTTTTTTTTTTTTTTTTTTTTCACAAATTGATAGTAGCGGCATGTTTATGCAATCATTGTCCTTACTACCATCTTTTTAAATTCCATCTTATTTTTACAGCACGAGTATTGTGCTAAATAAAGCACTTGCTTTTAATATTCGCAACTTCCCGCGTCACTGTCGAGTGCTCGGGGGGCGGATCTGGCACAGAGTCAGTTGCTATATGGGAATCTCTCAAATTCACTTAAGGGGTGCTTAAGCACCCCCTGAAATGGGCTAGAATGCCTGTTATATATAATTGACACATAATATATATATTTACTTTTGGACTTAAGTACATTTCAGAGTCTGTACTTTTTATTTTTTTTTATTTTTTTTTTACAAAATTACATGAGTTGAATGATAAATATTTGTACTTTGAGCAAAACCTTTTTGACACAAGTATCCGTGCTTCTAGTTACAGAGTGTGAGTACTTTTGTCACCTCTGGTTATTTGTATAGTGTACAGTAACCGAAGAGGATCGTTCTCGCGTCAGCGGTACCTAATGAAGTGTCCGCTGGTGGTGAGCGTCCCTGCATCTCCGCCGTGCAGGAGACACAGCACACAGCTCCGCCTCGCTTAAGGATGCTGTTGACGAGCCGTTTCATTAATGTTGGAGAAGAGATAACGAGGATGCTTCTGAAGGGATATTTTCTTCGATGCCGCCTATTTCTTAATTTCGTGTTTCGTTTATGAAATCGTTTTTTGTTTGTTTGTGTGGGTTTTTTTTTTTAATTACACAACACCGTCCACGTTCTGCTATTACGTCCCCTCTCGCTCTCGGTCGCTATCCGCTGTTGTTTTCCTACCTCGGCTATGCACTTGGTGTCAACGACTCCTCCTCCGCCGTCGGCCCGCAACCTGGTGCCGTGCTCGGCCGCCCACTGACGCCGAGACAGGATGGTGCGCATCGCCAGCGCCCTGGGGCTCGTCATGTTCAGCGTGGCGCTGCTCATCTTGTCCCTCATCAGCTACGTGTCCATAAAGAAGGACTTCCTCCTCGGAACCCCCAGATATGGACCGAACGGCGGACCGAGGATGTACATGTTCCATACGGGGTATCGGTGAGTTCCATCCAGGATGTCTTTTTGGGTTTGCATCATTTCATTGAGCTCATTGTTGCTGGAGATGCTAATTCATGAACCGCAGTATCCAAGGGTGAGGGCCTCAGTGCAGCCTCACACTTAGGCCTGGCTGCTGACACTGGACTCCATGCAGTACAGTCATCTTCAAGAGTCAATTATAAATCGGTAGGAATGTACAGTCAACCGCCGAGAGCCACCAGCAGTAGGTAAACATCTGTGATATAGAGAAACCATGCAAAAAATGTTTTTTCGTTAATTACAGCTGTCTCCCCCACCCCCACTCACACGTTAAGCACATTTGAACTGATTAAAACCAATTCAAATGCATTCAAACGCATTGTTGTAAGTATTTCTTTTGCACCCATTCTCACTTTCTCACAGCTCTCCAAATAATGCACGCTTGCGTCAAGCTGTGTATTTGTAACTGCCAGTTGAAGGTGACTGTAAAACTGACAAAAATTAACATTGCATATTTGAACACCAAAATGTTTTTTTTTGTGTGTGTGTCTAACGAAAGTCCTCTAGCTTAGTGCTAACATAATGTGAAATACCACAGATGGCCGACCAGAAATTAGAATAAATGTTACGTACTGTAATTAACCTTCAAACAACTGAGCTAATTTGACATATGGAGCAGCAACAAATACAAACAGAATGTACAACGATACTCAAGCATACTTTATATTCTCTCTGCGCTGTGGGAACAATGAAAATTGCTGGAGTACAGTTCTTCTTACTCTTATTTACGCTTCGTCTCTTTCAGTAGAACTTCACGCTGCCCCGGCATGTTGCGTCACAACGTGGCACGAGACTGAAGGCGCGCAACTCTAAATTCAGACTTGCCTGTATACTAGGGCTGCCCTGTATATACAGTAGACGCGATAAACTTGGGCCAGAACCATAAAAACTGTGAATGAACGGCAAACAGTCAACATCCTCCCTGCGCTATGCTATTTTGCGCCACACCAGCTAGCTACAAGCTGCTGCTGGGTAGCTAGCGCAGCTATCCGCTGTCCTTTCACAGTGCAAAGCTGCTCCTCTAAGTTATTAATTCTCACCTCCATGGTGGCAAATAGGCAACATTTCTGACAAGTATTGTTGTCACTAATGGAAGACGAGGAGTACCAAGCAAGAAGAGAGACGACGATGAAGCCATGCTAACCCCTCAGCTATTGTGAAGAACCGCGAAACACCAGAATAAGTGCTTAGCTCTTACAGTACACTTTTCACAAAAGTCAGTTATGAACAGCAAATACTGTAAGCAGGTTCATATTAACTTTTTAGAGAGAAAATAATACAACGGCTACACAGTGAGCACACACGACTGCTCTGAAAACCGGAAATGATATTCGTACGTTAACGCATACGTCACCCAGAAGGAGGAACCTGTAAGGTCTAACATATATTAATATATTGATTTTAAATATATATAATATTAGCAATGCTAGTATTTGTTCCTTTACAGTTTGCAATATAGAGTTCTGAGTTTTAATTTTGACTTTTGAGCTCTCCACTATACCTGTTTTCAAAACGACATTTTGTGTATATATATATATATATATATATTTTTTTTTTTTTTTGTCAGTTTTACAGTAACCTTCAAAATGAGAAAAGAACAATATATATATATATATATATATATATATATATATATATATATATATATATATATATTGTTCTTTTCTCATTTTTTAAATCAATGCGGCTTTGCTCAATAATTATACAACCCATTCTGAAATATTCCCATTATAATTTTTACATTTAAGTTTCTATCACGATATATAATTTACTGTGAAGGGATTGAATGTATCCCGTCGTATGAATTTTAGGCCATATCATCCAGCCCTACTGTATGCTGTAAAAACCTATAAAAACTGGCAGTGGTGCGAAGGATAAGTTTTGTCAGTTTAAAATCATTTCAGTGACCATTGTCGGTTTTTCTTTCATTACCAAAGGGATACTGCGAATTTTTTTTCCAATGTATATATTTAATTAAATCACAAGGTTTTACATCCTAATAGTACGTTGCGTTTAGTTGCTATAGTATGTTGATCCTTGCCATATTAGAGGCAACCAGTGGATTGTTGCCCCAGAGAAGGTCACCTGTATTGTGCTGATGCAGAATTGCAGTTTCAAATCTGCCTCTGTCATTGTGATGCTGCATGGCTGATAAAAAGATACAGTACACTGGGGGCGTGCTCTCATGACCAAACATCTTATATTGGCTATTGGGCTTTAGATTGCACAGGTGTGCCTGTCGTCGACTATACTGTATAATATCATGGATGGACATTATATTGAAAAAGCTAATACATTACTTGACTATGTTGAACCAATGAACTATACTGTACATACACAGTATTGAGATAAGAATCTCATTGTCTTTGCTTTTTGCAGTTGAGCAACAGTTTCACTTATTTTATTTAAAATATGAGACATATCACAGTGTATTTGTAGAAGAACTACTTCCCTGGTTCAAAACTATTCCAAGGCCTCATTAGGTTTTTCCATTTTCTTCTGTGTCTTTTCTTAATGATGCTGTGGATTAAATACTTTCCTGTCCAAAGAGGAACTGTGTTGGCACTAGATAGGGTTTAGCAGGGCCATTACAGTGCACCTCCATGGAAATCCTTCATGTGCGATCAAGAGTGTGATGCTAAAACACAGTTGATCTAGCAAATGTTCTGGAAGTCAGCAAACTGCCCTTGACTCTGATTTACAGCAGAAGAGCTCCATTTATTTCCCTCCTGCTGTAATCATTTTCCTTCTCGCTTGGGTGTCAGGGTGGGCCAAGGTTATGCTTTGAGTGAGTTAAACGTGAAGGTCTTTTTGTGGATGGTGGACAAATCCTCACGTTTCCTTTTGCAATGTTGCATGATTGTCGCAGTGACACTGTTTTGCTTTTGTGACTATTGGATGCATAATGCAACACAAAATAAATCATGTAAGTCAAATGAAATGTGGCTCCCTCAACCCTCCTGTAGCTCCACAATCAGGCCGACACTTTCACAGGACTCAACTGTAGGTCTTGGCAATAAAAACATTGTGCTCTAATACTGTGTTTTATGTATCCAAATAATTGATAACTTTTCCTAACATCAATTGTCAGTAGCAATCCAAAAAATGATTTTCATTTACATGCATTACATTTGAATTGAATTGCGATGAAAGCATGTTAAAATATTCTTTGTTTCTTCAAAGGGTTTGCAGTTGACTTACTGAGTCTGTATTTGTTTCATATTCTTTCTACAGCGAAAGGCCACCTCGCAAACCTGACCTCAGGTAAGTAAAGACGCAGTCATTACGCACTTCATTGGTACAAGTGCGCAATCTAATGACACACAAGATCTACAGCAGTAAATCTGTCTTCACAAGGGGGCATATTCTCCCGTCTGTGCTTAAGTCCTTTTTTTACAGGCCTGGGAAATACAACTGACACTCTGCTGCATACTGTATTTCTGTTTCACACCACACATTGGTGCCTTGCTCAAGGGCCTCGGTCAAAGACACCTTGGCAACAGTCAGTTAGCAGACCGGCATCCCTTCAACAACCAGTTGGCATTTTCTTATTTTGTCTCCAGTAGGACTCGAACCAGTTGCAAAGCCCAAAATTTACAGATTCGCTCCTCATCCACGAGGATTTTAATTATCCTTCTAACTTATTTTGCGATACTTTGCACTACACTGATACAGTAGCTGTTTTTTGTTGCTCAGATGTGTTGCAATGTAAACAATGTTGCTTTGAGTTGGAGACAGTTCAAGACAGATTTTTTTATCTTAAAGGTTACCCACTGTGTGGCTACAGAACATTTAAAAGGTTGAATGCTACACTCAAGAAAGTACCCATAAAATTCCAGTTTGCCACATTAAATGTGTCTGTAAACGAAAGTGTTGGTGAGGCAAATAAATTCCATCACCGTTCAGCTGGAGCCGACTGAGAGAGAGGTGTGGTATGCCCTAGACTGCTCGTCAGTCAATAGCAGGGCATATATAGACAAACAACCGTTCACACTCACATCCACAATGTGCCATTTTTTTAATTTTTTTATGCAGTTTGAACTGTCCAATTAACCTCATGGGTAGAAACAAATTAAATCTTGTGCTATAACAAGTTTTCTGACTCGTGCACCACTTGAAGATTGCGATCTAGTTCAGAGACCGGAAAGAGCTGAAATGCTACAGTTGCACTTCCACTTCCTCTGAAACCCACAAACGAGTCTGCAGCTAACTGATTTACGTGTTGCATCCATCACTAAGTTACCACTCGCCGGTGGTCCATTGCTGACTTGTAAAAGTCTGATGTCTTTTCTCTCCAGCCGTTCAATAAGCAATAAAACAAGTACATCAGTCAGGTAGAGTTAGTGCACGTGTCCGTATTAATCCACTAAGGTTCGCTTGACTAGTCTGTTAGTGTTTACGCTTATAGCTGCTAAAGCAGAATATGAGTACATTTGAAGTACCTTTATTCTTTCTTTGATACACCGGGGTGATGTGTCAGACTTCAAGGATAGATTATTGGTGGGAGTTAAGGAAAATGTAGGTGAATTGCTGGAAATACAAATCAGGAATTTTTGTTCTGATAAGGGGAGATGCCAGTACTATACCAGTAAATATAAGCCACACAAACTCCAATGCACTTCTTTGTAGGTTTCTTACACAAGATCTTCAATGCAAAAATATAACCTCAAGCTCTATATTATTTTCAAATTGCATGTTTATTGGCTAATGTAAGTACTATATTTTGTGATAATATCAAAAGGAGCTAATGAATGAAAAAAAAATGAGCTCAAGTCAACGCAGATACTGTATATATTATTTGTTCCTGCTTCTGTCCCTGCACCTCTTTTGCTCCTGTTCCTCTGATATTTCAGTGTAAAATGTGACTAACTCTTTTTATCAATAGGAAAGATGAATTTTTGGGTTCTGTTTGTGTGACTATAATGATTAAGATGGGTCAAAGGATTGGCAATACCTTATCTGGAAAGACATTTGATCTGGGTCAAATGTCTGCATGCTGATTACAGTCAAGATGCCCTTGAGCAAGGTGCCAAACCAAATTTTTGCATCTAAACTTGTTGACTACTTTCCCATTTTACTTCCTCCCCGTGTAGCTCCCAGTTGGCACTGAAGTATCTGGATCCAGTTTTCATGCCATTGACCAATGCTCTTAGTGAGGACCTGAAGAATTCCTCTAAATGGAGGTACAACAGCACAGCTTTTATCCAACAGAGGTACGTATGTCTGTGTAAAATAACTGAATTCTGCAGATGTCGTGAAACAAGTATTGGGATCACCATCCATCCATTTTCTGTACCGCTTTATCATCACAAGGTGTCGCAGGTCTGCTGGAACCTATCCCAGCTAACTTCGGGCACATTAAGCAAAAATTAAATGAGAAAAAAATTATATATAAATACATATTATATGAAGAAGAATATATGATATAGAATAAAGTATCCATAGGTGTGACATGAGTTTAAATGTCTGTTAATATGTGCCCCGCGATTGGCTGGCACTCAGTCTAGGGATCTACAGGTATGTCAAATTTTGGCCCTTGGGCCAAATCTGGCCAGAGATGTAATTATATTTGGCCATGTGAAATGTGTATCACAGCTGGCCTGCCAGTATATAGTGCATGCGCTGCTAATACTACAAATCCTAGAATGCTTTGCGAGTCTGTTGGCGTGTCAGTCGAGACCAGCAAGTGCCCTCTGCTTTTCTGTTGCGGTTATTAGCAACCATGCTGTCAGTCTCCTCGGGCAAACTTACACTTCCCCTTCTGAAAAATGGCCAAGCAAAAGATGGTAAGCAGGAGCTTTTAAGACAGGTGGGAGGCAGCATATCAGAATATGTGTTCACCAAAGTAATGGACATACCTGTTTGTCTTGTGTGCGGACTCGTGACTGTAACAAAAGACTAAAACATAGCTTGAATGAATGTTTTCGTCATGCACTTTTTCAACTCCTGTTAATTGTTAACAGTTTAAAAGTTGGATTTTTATTGAAGGACATTATTAGTTTTTGGGTTATTTTGTTGTTGGCCTTTTCAAAATGCTTTTCATTTAAAAGAAACTCGACACGCTACAAATAAAGACAACATATTTTATTGTATCTATTCAGATAAAGGCGGCACGGTGGCCGACTGGTTAGAGCATCGGCCTCACAGTTCTGAGGACCCAGGTTCAATCCCCGGCCCCGCCTGTGTGGAGTTTGCATGTTCTCCCCGTGCCCGTGTGGGGTTTCTCCGGGCACTCCGGTTTCCTTCCACATCCCTAAAACATGCATTAATTGGAGACTCTAAAATTGCCCGTAGGTGTGACTGTGACTGTGAGTGCGAATTGTTGTTTGTTTGTATGTGCCCTGCGATTGGCTGGCAACCAGTTCAGGGTGTACCCCGCCTCCTGCCCGATGACAGCTGGGATAGGCTCCAGCACACCCGCGACCCTAGTGAGGAGAAGCGGCTCAAAAAACGGATGGATGGAAGGATGGATATTCAGATAAACAAATAGCACTCACTGATGTGTCTTCAACAGCAAAATTGATTTCACATGTGTTTATAATATTAAAATTTGCCTATTCCAGATTCAGTGTTTGAGCAAAACTTAAGTTTGTTTTCATAACATTAGGTTGAACATTACATGTCTGTAGTGAAAGGAAAACATGCACAATCACAGTCAATTTCCAATAAATATTCAGTTTGGCCAACGACTTTGTCCCAATTTTTAATTTTTGCCTAGTGAATTTGAGGTTGACACCCATGGTCTAGTGTGTACCCCGCTTCTCGCCTAAAGTCCGCTGGAATAGGCTGGAGCTCACGCGCCAACGTAATGAGGACAAGCGGTCAAGATTGTGGATGGCAGCATAATAGATGAAGAGGACAATGAAGAAGACAAAGAACATTTTTGTAATGACATACAACAACGATAATTAAATTGTATAAAGTATAAAGGTTTTTCAAAAATACATCTAATATTTACTATTTTTGCTATTCATCCATGCACAATTGTGACAATACTTGATTCTCCCATCCACTTACCCAAAATTCCCCCAAATTTAATTTTGGGGGATTATTTTTTCCCCCCATTAGGGATGGATAATTTTTTACAGATTTCCCTGAATTTGGCACCTTGTATACAATAGAAGTGGTTATTGAACATTGTCTGTGTTTACGTTTACCCTCATTAATTTTTGCTTCTTTCAGGAAGGAAATCTCTCAGCACATCGACATTCCTCACAACTTCACATTAACGCGCAGCTTAGTCCGCATTGGCCAGCTGATGCATTACGCATATTCCAGCCACAAGTACGTCTACTCCATCGGCGAGAACTTCCGCTCACTCCTCCCCGAGGTCTCGCCGATTCTTAACAAGCACTACAATGTCTGCGCCGTTGTCGGCAACAGTGGCATCCTCACCGGCTCACGTTGTGGTGATCAGATTGAGAAGTTTGACTTTGTCTTCCGCTGCAACTTTGCACCGACAGAGATCTTTAAAAGAGATGTTGGCCGCCGCACAAACATGACAACCTTTAACCCGAGTATCTTAGAGAAATACTATAACAACCTATTGACGGTGCAGGACAGGAATAACTTCTTCCTGAGTTTAAAGAAGCTGGATGGTGCAATTCTTTGGATTCCAGCATTCTTCTTCCACACTTCAGCTACAGTGACCAGGACACTGGTGGACTTCTTTGTGGAACATCGCGGTCAGCTGAAGGTCCAGCTGGCCTGGCCTGGAAACATCATGCAGTACATAAACAAGTAAGATATGCACCCTCACATGCATAGAAACTATAGTTCATCAGCAATTAAAGTGTGAATAATGAATGCTACACTGAAGAAATAGCAAGAGAAGTTGATACTGGGATCTATTTACAACAGTGATTCCAAACAAGGGCGGCACGGTGGCATGTTCTCCCCGTGCCTGCGTGGGTTTTCTCCGGGCACTCCGGTTTCCTCCCACATCCTAAAAACATGCATGGTAGGTTGATTGAAGACTCTAAATTGCCCGTAGGTGTGAATGTGAGTGCAAATGGTTGTTTGTTTATATGTGCCCTGCGATTGGCTGGCAACCAGTTCAGGGTGTACCCCTCCTCTCACCCAAGTATAGCTGGGATAGGCTCCAGCGCTCCCGCGACCCTTGTGAGGATAAGCGGCTCAGAAAAATCGAATAAGTACACTAGACTACGGCGGTTTGACACATTGATAAATCATCATGAAGAAGATAATTTTATTTTTCGCTGTTTGAGTCATAAAATAAATAATTAAAAATCATAAAGTCACCACCGGTCTGTTTGTCATCCTCCATATACTTGAAAATAATCTGATATTTAACAAAAAAGTGAACTAACAGATGCAAACCTGGCACAAACAGACATTTTCACTCATGGAGGTAGAACTTTATCACCAAGCCGCCGATTACACTTGTCAATTAGTGTGCAGATCTGAGCATTGTGTTGCATGCAGCGGACACAGCCAAATAAAAATACCCCCTTCCTTCCATGTCAACAACTTCACTGATACTACTGTTAGCTAATGCTAATCTGTGCTAATAATGCACGTCTGCTTACCTGCTTATCCGATGACATGATGGAGCTTCTGTGAAGTCCAGCAGTTGGTAGTTTTTTTGTTTTTTTTAAGATGGTGGCCCTTTACCCAGCCTAGGTGCCAAGTCCTGGGTGGAGAAAATCGGTGTGGGCCCGGTTATGTAACTGGGTGGCAGAATTCAGACTGGCTTGCTCACAAACCCATTTTTGAAAATAGGCAGCTACCAAAATATTTACTTGGTTGTTTAATTTCACACTTGATGGGTGGGCAGGGACTCCAGAAACCCATCAATTTGTATTCAAGCAATTATTTTTTTTCTCTCTCTTTATGTTTCGTCTAAGACTAGACTATGTTTTTAGTCAGAAAAAAAAAATAAAAATCTGAAGGCGAAAGGAGATATACAAGATCAATATTTGGATTTTTGGATAATTCGTACTCTTTGTTTGTATAACGGCATTTGCCACAAATAACCTTTTAAAGTTGAAAATTTGTCATTGTTTATAATTAACCTTGTTATATTTTGAATTCAGACTAAAATTAAACTTCTGAACAACAGCTCGCAACCACATGGTGACATTTGTCTTTACTATGTGTGTGTGTTTGTGTGTGTGTGTGCGTGTGTGTGTGGCAAAGAAGAGATTTAAACTCCAAAGCCAGATTATCGGGAAACTACTATTTAGTGAAAGGTATGGCACCGAGTTGAAACTGCAGCGAAGGATTTAAGTCTGGTTCTTAGTGTTGTAGTAGCAGAATGGGCCACTCTTACAGTAGCCTAATCTTCACCAAGCCCATTAAATCTACCTGCTGGGGAAGTATTACCACGTTTAAGTAGCTCAGGCAGGCTTTCAGCACCTCAAACACTTGCCGAGCGCCTTTTGTTGAGGCCGGTTTGAAGAGGTTCTGCTTTCTAACTCAGCAGTGTGAGAGTATAAAAGATGCCATTAGTCATCACAGCTATATCTAATCCATCCAAGAATTCTGATTGACCTCAGTGAGGATATGAATGATTATAATTTGATTGTTATTGTTTTAATTAATATTAATGTCTCTTTAAAAAAAATCACAAGGAGATAGATGCAGGAGTTGTTACTGTACTTAAAACAAACTTGCAATTGCATATGAATAAGAAATGACTCAGCTAAACCGAAATACCATAGAAGGAATTGAAAGGAAGACCATGCAAATATGCCATTTTACAACATCCTATCGGATGTTTAGTAAATTCTTTAAAGACTTTATTGCCACATTTTTGTTTGTCATCATGCTTTTGATTAAAAAAATTGAAGTTCAAAATTAAGAAAGTGTTTATTGGTTTAGCTAACGTGCTGAAAACACTGCATATTCGGTTCTAGGACAAGTTGGAACCTGTTAAGAGTAAATGTAGCGTCCCACCCCCCCCTTTTTTTTTTTTTTTTTACCGTCGAATAGCATTAATGTGACTACTTTGATTGAATTATTATAATATTCTTGTCATGTAAAAACAACACACAGAAGAAAACGGCAGTGAATTTACTTCTTCAAACATACTGTGCATCGGCTGCACATGACTAAAATGTGTAACGTGTATTATTTGATTATTTTTGAGGAAAAGAGGGGAAAGCATAGTGAATGCCTGCTTTTTTGGGATTTAAAAAAATAAGTTTATTTGAGCATGTTGAGCAACAGAGCTGCAGTTACTTTTTGACTGGGTTCAAATCCAATGTGTCCAAGTGATAGCATTGCATCAAGCGGAGTAATGATAAGAAGAGGGGTCCAGTATGACAAAAAAATAAAAAAATAGCCTCAGTGTGAAGTCTCTGCAGGCACACCATTACAGCCTTGGAGTATGTAATATAGTATTCTTGTTTGACCTTTTTGTCTGATTTCAAATTATTTTCACCAAAACAAATAAAGGAAATTAGGTAGGAGTCAAACTGTTACCATCATCAATCGTTTTAATAGTGCTTCGGAAAAATGTGAAGTAAAGCTACGAATCCTGTGCCTTGGTCTACATTCTAATGACCTGTTCTCTTAATTTTTCCTTTCAACTGGACTCACCAGCTACTGGAAAACCAAACAGCTGTCACCAAAGCGTCTGAGCACTGGCATCCTGATGTACACCCTGGCGTCTTCGATGTGTGACCAGATCCACCTGTACGGCTTCTGGCCATTCGGCTGGGACCCCAACACAGGGAAGGAGCTGCCTTATCACTATTACGACAAGAAGGGCACCAAGTTCACTACCAAATGGCAGGAGGCCCATCAGTTGCCTGCTGAGTTCAAACTCCTCTACAAGATGCACACAGAGGGACTGCTGAAGCTCAGCCTCTCCCACTGCGCTTAGATATGAAACTGCAGGAGGTAGTTCAATTGTCTCAGCAGAGCTTCCACAGGCCAGAGTCACAAAAAGGACCAGCCAGACGAGGACTGACAAATGTGGTTTTCACAACAGCACGATCTTGGCAAGTAGGTGCAATGGACTCAAGATTACAGAGTCTATCACTATCAAGCTGTGTTGGCCCTGCACCGAAGCTGTAGAAACAAGGACTCTGTTCATTTTTTTTTTTTTTTTTTTGTCAGTCAACACACTCAAGGACTGCTGCTCTAGGTCATGCTGCACTGTTCAGCAAAACATCACAAGTGCGTTCCTTAAGGGTGTCATTATTAATGTTTGCAACGTACAAACTAAGGCTACTTGAATTATTCGTCTTTCCACAAAAACACAAAACATGCATATTCTTTAGTCAAAACATTTATAGTCACACCTGGACCGTACATATCATATACTTGTGCGATTACCTCCACCAAGCACAAAAGCTTGTGGAAAGAGGTACTTTATGTGATCACACTTTCTTGTTGGTTTGATTGTAAGTTTGGGGAAAATAACTGCAAAACTTACTTCTACTAACTCTGTAGAAGGTTGATGCGTGGGCCAAGGGCAAGACCATTATTTTTTGGCAAGGATGTGGCCACAGGAATTATCTGAAAGTAACTTGTTGTCCATTGAATCATCCACCCCTCAGAATCATCCTCCGTGAACTATGACGGAGCCTGCTCACCAACAAACACACGGACACACAAACAGTGATAGGGCTTTTCATGATTTTTTTTTTTTTCATTTGTTAACAGTTAGGTCTCTGCTCTCCCATGTGTCATTTTAGTTATTAATGCAGTGCCTGAATGCCTCGAAGGGGAAGGGGACGACCGGGTGGTACCTCGTACAATAAACCAGGGTCTTTGTAGGTATGTTGCACAACATGAGGAAACGTCTATGGCATCTGTTTTCTTAAAATATCAAAAAGTGTTGTCAAAGTACAGAATTATTTAAAAACTCATCACATCGGTGTGTGTGTTTGCGTGTGTGTGCGCAAATATTATGAAAACGTTGTAGACAACCTGTCAAGAACAGTGGCCATAAAGGCAACTGCACTGCAATGTTTTCCCATCAGAAATTCAAGATATCTTTGGGAAGCCCTCAATCACAACATAGTAGAATGCAATTTTCTCTCACACCAAAACTGTGTCTTTAGTTGGGGTTATGGTATAGGATCCATCCATCCATCCATTTTCAACACCGCTTATCCTGGTTAGGGTCGCGGGGCGCTGGAGCCTATCCCAGCGGACTACACCCTGAACTGGTTCCCAGTCAGTCGCAGGGAACATATAGACACGGACAAAACAACCAACGAACACAATCACTCCCATTTGCAGTGTCCCTGAATGCAACTCACGCACGCAGGCTGCTGCAACGTGCCTGCTGAATGTAAACATGAATGGGGGATGCCAAGTACGAAGTTCATCCCTGACATATGAAGGCTCGTATCTAGTGTGTCCAGATGGGTTTTGCCCTGGAAGTCCCGAGCGAAACTTTACACTCTTGAATGAAAATCAACTTTCGTTTGAAAACCTTTCTTTGATGCCAGAATGAAGACACTCTCAATGACATTTATCATGCAGAAATGATCTAAATTCCCTTCGCAATCGCACAAAATATGAACTAGTTCGTGAACTTTTGTTCATTGAACTCGTTCAGGTACAACACTGAAATCCAGGATGTCCCAAAAGTCATGATACACTACCATTTTTCTATTTCGTTTTAGGTAACCCTTCGGACAACCTTGAGGCCATCAGCATTTGATAGATTAGGCTTTGCAATTTTTAGAAGCATATCATTCCTTTGCCCAAGGCTCACCAATTGACATTGGGGCAACATTGCAGTGTTTCTGTCCCTGACTGCAGTTCATTGCCAGCTTTGGAAGCTTTCTGGCCATCACACCGCTCCAACGTGTAGTACAATTTACGTAATGAATTCAGGTTGCTCAAAGGCTTTAAGTGCAAGATTATGATGCTCAAAATCCCGAACGTCCGTACGTGTAAAGCTTTATTGCTCGCCAAAGCATTCGCTGAGTTGAGATTTCGTTAATGCTGAGTTTAAGTTTGGTCTTCCAGATAGGCTGGCTTTGCGCAAATGCCTGCTCTATGGGATTGGCCTTTTCATTAAAGTGGTGGTAGCAGGCCTTCCACTGCATGGTTTGGAGAAACCTGCCATGGATAGCGCAAATTACCATAAAGCTTCTCAAACTGGCGCTCAACTGCAGTCAAGGATGGGAAAACTTTTGCGCCGATGTCAAATGGTGAGTCACGGGTAAGAGAATGATATGCTTACAAAACCTGCAAAGCCTAAGCTGTCAAATGCTGATGGCCGCACGGCTGTCCACATGATACCTGAAACAAAATAGAAAAAAATGTAGTGTATAGTAACTTTTGGGACAGCCTGTATATTTCGCAAAATGACAATTGGCATATATTCTTCCAAGAACAGGCTAAATATACCGGTTTTATTGATTTATTAATGTCTCATTAGACATTCTTAGAATTTAAGTGATGTAAATTAGCATCAGAGTTTTGCTGGGAATCACAGTTTAGGTGCATGAACTATTAAGTTGGACAGAACCAAAAGGGATTAACAATTTGATTTTGTTTTGACAAGTTTACTTTGCGAAACAACGACTTCACTAGTGCATTCCATGTTTCTTTCTGGAAAACAGCACAGTTAAAAACACACCCATCTCACTAGAATTCCACAGGCATGTATGGCATTTTATTTTGTACAGGATTTATCAGAACTACTAAGTATATGTCATATATATTAAATGTGCCATCATAGCTGGGCAGCATAGCTGGTCCGATATTACCAGAAATGGTCTGCTAGTACCTTTTGTTGGAAGAAGTCTTTTTTTTTTTTTTAATTACTATTTTTTTTGATCCGTTGTTCTATTTCAGAGCGATGCACCTCCCTGGGCTTGCGTCTGATACAAAGCTTCAAATTACAGCGGTGCCTTGCGGTATGAGCGACCTAACTTGTGACTTTTTCGAAATATGAGACGTCGTGGCGGCACAGTGGACGACTGGTTAGAGTGTCTGCCTCACAGTTATGAGGACCGGGGTTCAATCAGGTCCGGTCAACCCCCCCCCCCGCATCCTAAAACATGGATGGTAGGTTGATTGAAGACTCTAAATTGAAACAACAAGCAGCAGTTTAGCAGGTAGTGCAGAATTCTTCAAAAAAGAGGCTATCTTAACAATGCAAATTGCTCACAAAATGCAAAATGCCCGAGACAGGCTAACAAATAGAGTCTGTGTGGTTGTGTTATAACTCTTTAAGCATTAGATATTTGACTACAAACGGTGCAGCAACACAGGTAGACAGACAGCATAAAGGTATTCACGGGCACATATTCTTTTATCCTCTGCACAAAACAAAAACGATTACTCTAGCTTACTGAGTCACTTTGACAAATTTTAAACCTCTTCTTGGTTTGTGTCTACATGACTGTATTATACTGCCCTCAGTTGGCCAAGTTGCACATATCAGAAGGAGCCACTATGAAATAATCATGATGCACAAACTGTTTACCTTTTTACATTTTATTTTATAATGTTATTACTATGTGTTTTTTTATCTATAGTACAATAATATAGAGTGCTATTTTCCTTCTTAAGAAGCACATTTGTTTTGGGGGGGGGACTTGGAACAGATGAATGGAATTCCCAATCATTTCAAAGGGGAAGATGATTTAAGATACATCAGAGTGTTTTGAGTTATGAGCATGGTCACAAATTAAATTTGTATCTCAAGGAACCACTGTTCTTTATTAATAAATCCCACACTGATAATAAATATACTTTCAGCTTTCACACGAATGGGTTCTGGATTGTTGTTCAGCTGTTACATTATTTTGGAATTTCTGACTGACTGTATCTATTAGTTATCTCTTGAGACTATTTGTGTGCATATGTTGAAGCGCATCATCTTTTTAGATTGTCGTGACGTGATGCAAAACCTAGTATTTAAGTATTCAGTCATTAAATATTGATCGGCTGTTGGATTTCAGTCTACACTGACACACAAAGAAAGCAGAGTTGTTGCAGGGTTTCTTTTTTTCTTCATTGGTTTAATTGTAAAACATTCTCATCAGTAGTTAGTAGTCCCGTCCCCCGTCCCCCACCTCCCCAAAATAAAATAAAACAATCGGTGATCTATTCTATAAATTACAATCTATTTGCATCATCAACTGTCTTATTAACTCGCTATGAGGACACCCCCAGACCCTGTTGTTTGCATTAGCATATTAAGGTTTTCACAAATACTGTATACTTCAGTTGTTGTATGTTTTTGTGCGTGCTACTTTCATGATGTTTCTGAGTGCTAAATGTGATATGTCAAAGGTTATGTATAGGTTCACCCCGGGTGGGTTGTCCGTCATAGCTTTACTGTTCCCTCAAATGAAATGCTGTAACAAGATTTTAGTATATTAGTAACTCAACCATTTTGTTGAGTATTTGGTTGCACAAAGTTGCATAAATACAGTAAAGCCAAGGCAAGGGGTCCTCTAGTTTTGGAGATGAATTTGCCATAGTTGTTCAAAAGACAATTGTTGTTGTCATAGTCATTATGTAACCAAAAGTTATTAGACATACTTAGAGGGACAATGCTATGCTTCCAAATTTTAAGGGAACACGTTATAGAAGGCCATATCCTGTGCCTGCATGACAATTCCACAGAGTGCAAAGTTCCCTAAGGACATGCTTGAATGACTTTGGCGTGGAAGAACTTGACTGACTCAACCAGAGACATCAGCGCCCTCTGACCGAGTGCTATTCTGGATGAATAGACAACAGAAATCCCACAAACACACTCCAAAATCTTATAGAAAGCCTTCGGGCGAAAGCTGTTGTAACTGCAATGGGATGATAGAGTCCATCTTTTCTTCTATTACTATTATATATAGCGATATAGCTAGATAGTCGGAGGAGAAAAATGCAGACTGTCTCCTCTCTTCCTCCTGCTTTGCAACACATCATCTATTGGAGAATATGCATAATAACTGGACATGCAGGGATATGGACTATCATGTGCAATTGACAGTATAGCAGAAAATAACATTTCTACTTCACATTATTCTCTATCTCATGTTGTGAACCAGCATCACTCACATATTGAATGTACTAAAATGACTCATTTTGCAGTCATTTTCTTATGTGTCTTGATTTATTTTTGCAATGTGATAATTAGTTGAGAAGTCAATTTGGGACTATTTTGATAAACCATGTCTATTTTGCAGGTGTGTTTTTGCCTCTTAATTTTTAGACGGCAACTTTTGTCCTAAATATCTCAATAGTTGAGGTCATTTTTTTTTCATCATTTAATTGAGGTCATTTAATTTTTGCAAATATATGTGGAATTTCTTCACCAATTTTTTTGTTTTATTTACTATAAAACGTTATTGTTGTGACACACATATAGGTACTGTATATAAATGTTCAATGAAACATTTTAGGAACACATTTTCATGCTGAAATAAATGTGTCGTGTTGAGTGTCTGTACATTTCACAATAACTGTAGGGACAATCCATGAAGATGAATATATACTGTATCACTGTAACTTGATGAATGAACAATATGCTGCATTTATTAGTGGCTCAAAGTCTTGACCATATATGGAGTCAATGCATGTGATGATTGAGCAAAATAATTTTTTGGAATGCATATCTTTGGTCCTACAGCTTTATCATATTATAAGATTTATAATACCATTACAGCATCATAAAACTTTGTTGGCGTTTAAGAATGTTTTGTCAATCACATTCAGATCTTTTTATTCCTAAAAACAAATGTAATATTTTTGATGAACATATAGTTAAATCAGGTTCAATAACTTTTGTATTTTTGTGTATTTCAGTGTTTGCGTTTGAGATCGACGTGTTCATTTGATTTAAAACAAAAACTATATGTACCTGTTTCTGGATTTAAACTAAAAACTAACAAATCTAATATTCTTCTTGCAGAAAAGCGGGAAAAGAGGCCATGCAATGTAGGTCAGCATGTACCTAAGTGAGAGGTCAGAAGGCGTGTGCCAGGGGAAACTGACCTTTGACCTCTGACTCTTTCACTCCTGCTGATTTATGTCAGCATCTAGTAACAAAAGAAAAATTGGAGGACTAGATTTAACTTGCAATTTTGGACGTTAATGTTTTAACTGCGATTGTTAAAATATACAAATATTTGCATCTTATATTACACAGCAAAGGGTTTCCATGTTACAGAAAGGTGATTATCTAGTTAAGCTGAAATATTAAGAAATATCTTTAAAAACAACTGAATGCAGCGTTTCAACCGAGTCTATTTCCAACTATTTTAGACATTGGTGAAATAAAGAAAAGAAGCTATCATTACATTAGAACATTTATATGATTCGCCTATGGACTGTTTCAAATCAGCGGCCAGTTTTTTTTAAAAATGATTTTGAATAAATAATTTGAGCCACCAAGCAAAGGAGAAAACCCACATTTTAAAAAATGAATTGACATTTTAGTGGTGTCATACATTTCTGGTCGTGCCAAGGGTAATCAACAAGACAAAGAAAACATTTCTTAATATCACAGTGTCACATTTACGTTTACGTACAATGTCCACAGCCAGCTTAAATGTGTAGCATGTCATTGATACATAGAATAATAGTAATATTAAATCCGTAGCAACTCTGTGGCTCTTTTGGGCACATTCATCAGTTCCGCTAATCTTCTGTCATTTTTAATTCAGCGTGTTGTGTTTTTCGTTATGAATTATTGATAGTCCTTTTCTTCTTCTTTTTACCCGTCTCTTTGATCAGAAGTTTAAAAAGTCAGAGACACCACCTCCGTATGCAGCCTTTGCACTGATTCTCACTATTCAGGCAGAGAGAAAATCAATAGGTTAAATCAAAAGTTATGATTAAAAGAATTGCACTCCAGAGGACATTAAATAATCATGGAAAGGGACAAGATCCAATAGTTTCCCCCCCCCCCCCCACCCCCCACCTTTGAGTCTCTGGTTAATGAATAACAACTTAGTAAAACTAACTTTGCCTCATGTGGTCTAACACAGTTTTTATTGTATCTTTATAAAAGCTTACACATGTACAACTCCAATTCCAATGAAGTTGGGACGTTCTGTTAAACATAAATAAAAACAGAATACAATGATTTGCAAATCATGTGCGACCTATATTTAATTGAATACACTACAAAGACAAGATATTTCATGTTCAAACTGATAAACTTTATTGTTTTTAGCAAATAATCATTAACTTAGAATTTTATGGCTACAACACGTTCCAAAAAAGCTGGGACAGGTGGCAAAAAAGACTGAGAAAGTTGAGGAATGCTCATCAAACACCTGTTTGGAACATCCCACAGGTGAACAGGCTAATTGGGAACAGGTGGGTGCCATGATTGAGTATAAAAGGAGCTTCCCTGAATTGCTCAGTCATTCACAAGTAAAGATGGGGCAAGGTTCACCTCTTTGTGAACAAGTACGTGAGAAAATAATACACTTTAAGGACAATGCCGCCGGCTTCTATGGGCCCGAGCTCATCTAAGACGGACTGATGCAAAGTGGAAGAGTGTTCTGTGGTCTGACAAGTTCACATTTCAATTGGTTCTTGGAAATTGTGGACGTCGTGTCCTCCGGGCCAAAGAGGAAAAGAACCATCCGGACTGTTATGGACGCAAAGTTCAAAAGCCAGCATCTGTGATGGTATGGGGCTGTATTAGTGCCAATGGCATGGGTAACTTACACATATGTGAAGGCACCATTAATGCTGAAAGGTACATACAGGTTTTGGAGAAACATATGCTGCCATCCAAGCAACATCTTTTTAATGGACGCCCGTGCTTATTTCAGCAAGACAATGCCAAACCACATTCTGCACGTTACAACAGCGTGGCTTCGTAATAAAAGAGCGTGGGTACTAGACTGGCCTGCCTGCAATCCAGACCTGGCTCTCATTGAAAATGTGCGGCGCATTATGAAGCGTAAAATAAGACAACAGCTTAAGCTGTACATCAAGCAAGAATGGGAAAGAATTCCACCTACAAAACGTCCACAATTAGTGTCCTCAGTTCCCAAATGTAAATTGAATGTTGTTAAAAGAAAAGGTGATGTAACACAGTGGTAAACATGACCCTGTCCCAGCTTTTTTGGAACATGTTGCAGCCATCAAATTATAAGTTAATGATTATTTGCTAAAAACAATCAAGTTTATCAGTTTGAACAGCAAATATCTTGTCTTTGTAGTATATTCAATTAAATATAGGTTGAACATGATTTGCAAATAATTGTATTCTGTTTTTATTTATGTTTCACACAACATCCCAACTTAATTTGAATTGGGCTTGTATGATCAAGTCCCTCTCCAAAATGTCACATATTTTTATTTTTATCATAAGCTTTTGCCAAGTAGGCAAATGCACACAAAGAGTGTGCTAATGAGTGTATTTCGTACATTGTACTAATAATACATTTTAAGGAACAGTAACAGAACATTTAACACTGTCAAAATATCAGATTTATACATGAGCAATGTGAACTGAGTAACTCGTTTTCCAGAGAAAATGTGTGAAAAGAATGTTCACAATGTGTACTTTAAATTCAGTGAACACTCAAAGCATGTTTTAAAGAATGCAACAATTCAACATTTAATCTGAACAAGACATTTTACATTTTATTTTCAACATCGGAAAAATGATCAACAGGCTTATAGTGACACCGCTCTCTCCATTTGTAATTAAAAAGTTGAGTGGTATTCAAACACATGCACACCCGTTTGGTATTGATGACTATCGTGTGTACAGATGAGAAATAAAAGCTGCCCTCAGATCAGTGCGCATGTTCTCTGGAAGGAAACAAAGCTCTCATGGAAATTCATCACTAATATTGATTCGCATTAGCATGAGCTCTTTCTGCCCGTGGTCATGTTCTCTCGAATGTTTACTCGAGCATACTGTACTGTATGCGTGTGCATGCGTGGAGCTGTGTGTCCAAAGTGGCAAGCCTTTAAACTATGTAAAATGTAAAAAATATTTTTATTAAAGAACATTATTACAGCTTAACTTCGGGGGACAGAAAGATGGGAATAACACATGTGTAATAAGATTGTGGATCTTCACAGGGAATGTATTCATCAATTAAATAAAAAAATAAATAAATAAATAAAAATCGAACAAAGAAAAACCAAACTAAAGCTCAAAATAACAACCTGCTAACCTCTATTATCTCTTTGGTTTGTCCAATACTCTTAAAATATAATATGAAAAAAAAATAGTAATTTAAAAATGCAGAATTGCATTTGCAAATTCAATAATCGTTAAAAGAAACAAACAAAAAAGAACAGTATTGCACTAAATAAACTTATTAAATTACATAAAATGTATGTATATATATTTTCTAACACTTCCAACATTTAGGATGTAATTGGATTTTATTGCTGCTATATATTTGTGATTATAATAATAATTTCCTAATTATAATTGCAATGAACTTAATGTGGCTGGCCTAAAATATATTATATAAGTATATTGAGTTACTCTGTGAATTAATATTCCAGCAATGAATGATGGAAAAATAATGGAAAACATGCTGCTTGAATTATTGAAATGCCTCTTCTTTGTCATTTTAAAAGTTTCTGAAAATAAAAAAAAGTAAAACCAAAAAAAATGGTCTAACTTTACCCGTCTCTAATCTTTGCAAGACTATTTTTAACCATGTGTTGCAGCGTACCACATTCAAGAATTTGTAATGACCAACACACTAATTCGGCAACACAGATGAATGGCTGTCGAGTGAGTGTTTATTTAGAGTTGGACACACAGAGATGATGGCGTGTGGTCACATTTGAATACAGCGGGCGGCTCTGCACGCGGCCATTGTGTTCTCATTAATAGCTGATTTCATGGCCAACAGAACCTCGACAAAAGAGGCAGCAGGTCTGACAAGTTTGAAAAGATTGGAAGAGAATAAAGGAGAAAGATGGAGGCGCTGCAAGTCAGGTGGAGGAGGAGGAGGAGGAGGAGGATGGAGGGATCAGATGTAGGAAGAATAAAAATTGTGGTATCGTATTCTCCAAACACAAAGAGGAAGAATGCCCAATATGTTAGTATTTGCATGGTTACTATTTTGTTATGACATACTGTATCTATAGTGTGTGTGTGTGTGTGTGTGTGTGCGTGCGTGTGTGTGTTGGAAATACAGCAATAGATTTATCTCTACTACCTTTTTAAATTCCATTCATTAAAAAAAAAACTCCACCACATGTCACTTATTACTGTATATTTTTGTTCACATACATATTATATTTGAGTTCAGATTCAGAATCCAAATCAGCTTTATTGGCCCAGTATGTTAAAATGCACGACGAAGAGTAGAAGAAGGAAGAAAAGACGAAGAATTCTATGCTATTCATAACATGCATAGTATTACTGAATATGAACACGTACGTACGTGTCCATTTCATAAACTCCGTCAATGTACTGTTATCTATTAGATCACTTTCAACAGCTTAGAAAGGACATGGATGTAGCGCTATTACCTGTTCAATGTCAATATAAAAATGGACCGACATTGTATGTTGTACACTCTTTATAATTACACAGCTTTAGTTCTTTAGTTATTATTATTATTTTTAGTGAATGAGTTTTTTTTAAATTATTAAACCTTACTATTATTTTAGACTTCCAAATATGTATGTGGATGAGGACTATACAAGCATGCAAATTGAGTATTATGTAAGTAATATATTCAATATTGCGCATCACGCTCTGTGTGTTCTATACAGTTGCATTTTATTTAGTTATTCAGTGACTAACTAAATAAAAAGTTTCTTGATTTTAAAATGAAAAAAAATGCATCAATTTGTATGTATCTAAAATATATATGTATCTATGGAGTGGTATAAGCATAAATTGACTAATACATATTGTATACTGTACATTACTCTCTGTAGAATCTATCAAGCTACATTTGACTGAGTTACATTATGATTTAATTTTAAATAACATGATATATACATATATACACACACCGTTGATTTTGAATCTTTGTAGATATACAATTAGATTAATATATGCTGCATCAGTCTGTATGACCAATACAGCTAAAGTACATGTAATCATTCATTTAGTCAGTGACTGTATTTTTGTTGTTTTATGTAAACTGGTGTACATATTAAAATGTTTTAAAAAAAAAAACATTGTATACATATATATATACAGTACATCTCCAGTATAAATGTGGATGTAGACTGCGACAGTTTCCAAATGAAAATAGACTCATATAAAATATATGTGTATATAAAACATGTTAGAGTTTATTTCTATACACCTTCAGTTCAAGTATGTACATTTTATATTTATTTAACCCGCCCCAAAAATAAATACATATATATATATGACATATATATATATATATATATATATATATGATATTGACAGTTCTACACAGCGGTCATCGAATCGGTCCTGTGTTCTTCCATCACAGTCTGGTTTGGTGCTGCTACAAAAAAGGACAAACTCCGACTGCAACGGACAATCAAAACTGCTGAAAGGATTGTCGGTACCACCCTACCCACCATTGAGGACTTGCACGCTACCAGAACTAAGACAAGGGCGTGCAAAATCCTCTCGGACCGTCTGCACCCCGGTCACCAGCTCTTCCAGCTCCTTCCCTCAGGTAGGCGCTACCGATCAACGCAAACTAGAACTAGTAGACATTCCAACAGCTTCTTCCCTCTTGCGATCAACTTCTTAAACACCTAACCTATAATTCCATTACAACAAGCTGGCAATTTTTTGACTTGAGTTCGTTGTCACATTTCTGTGGGGCCAATTATGTATTACTCGTGCACTCACTGTAGTTGTCTCGCCATGCTGCACTATTTGCATATACTGGCCACTCATGCCAGAGTAGCATCTGCTCCATTTGCACACTGATTGAGGAGTATCTGTAACATTTGCACAACCGACATTGTCCCAGATGATCGCACTACTCGTCACTTTAAACCGCATACACTCCTTGAAGTCTCAGCGCCCTTTGCACAATGGTCATTGCACCGGACTATTGCAATATTAGTCGTTCGAACTGCTCTAAGTGCTAGAGGACTCTGCATCTTTTTGCACAATTGTTTTTTGTCAATGTCTTTATGTCCCCAAAGTGTTCTGTAAATTGACTGTTTGTTGTACTAGAGCGGCTCCAACTACCGGAGACAAATTCCTTGTGTGTTTTGGACATACTTGGCAAATAAAGATGATTCTGATTCTGATTCTGATTCTGATTCTGATTCTGATATATATATATATATATATATATATATATATATATAGTATATGTCATTAAAAAAATAATAATAATGCATTTGCATTTTTCTATGTACATCAATAATCGTGTATGTGGATCGGGTGTCATTATTATGACTTTTAGCAATATCTACAATTACAGCTCCATTCTGTGCGTATGTGTAAATACATTTACACTGAGCTGCAGGAACTACTTCTCATTTTTGGGCACCTCTGGCCCTCCGGCCTCATTAGGCCAAGACTGAAAATGGCTGCCGTCAAACACAGAACACATGGAACGGGACTCACCGTGCAGCACCCAACCAAACACTGCAGGAGGAGGAGAAAGATGAGTTTACAGGCGGACAGATGGCTCCCCAAACCCTAAAAAATACTCGGTCATTGAAGGAGAGAATGAATGAGAGGTAGAGATTCGGGGAGGGAGGATGACACTGGTTATATGGGGAGAAAAGAGGGAGAGAGAGAGAGAGAGAGAGAGAGAGAGAGTCAGTGGGACAGATGCGAGGCAAAGCGGTGTTTGTCACTAACGCTTTAGATTAGCATGTGGTCTCCAGCACAAAGCTGCAGATCAATACTGCTACTCAGTACACAGCAGATGGCCCGGGACGGAGCGACACGGAGACAGAACGAGAGAGAGGACAGGCCAGGAGGGTAAAATGTCCCATCAACCCGGCAGCTTTATTCACATTTTACAATATGCCACTCGTGCTGAGCCGCATCGAACACAACTCACCAGGACGCACGTGACCTCTGTCTCTATTTTGGAAAACGTACTAGTCACGGCAATAGTCGTAGCTTGGGTTAGCTGCAGGTTAATTCAAGTGGTTATTATTTAAAAGGCGTAATTAAGTCAAACTAATTGTAAATCGCAACATTTCACTGATATGTTTTTTTTTTTGTTCTTTTCCCTCTCTGTGGTTGAGCAACATGACTCCAAACAGAGTGTAAATAAACAGGCTATTGATTATCTCAACAGTCAGCCAGCTAATCTGCCTTTGTGTCTGCAAGTAGCAACAAAGTGACCAAACATTGACTTCCATATCTAATGAACTCCTCTCTGAGCAGCCTGCAGTTACCGTGGACCATATTTGCTAACTTTAACACCACACACGTCTCACTATAGTAAGGCCATGCGAGTTCCCACAGCCCACCAACAAAGAAAAGTCAATCATGGAAAAGTAATAACTGATTCTAGTGGCATAAAAAAGGATAATAGACTGATAATTCAAAAAACAAGTTCTTAAATGTACTATGAGAGGTTTTGTTTTTTGTGCTACGGAGACATTTTGTATATTGTTGTAACAAGTGGGATAACCGACAGTGGCCCGGAAGTGCAAAACAATCGAACAAATTGTGAAACCCTTTTACAATTCAGAAAACACGTTAACAAAAGCAGAAACACTTTTACAAAAGACGAAACAAATTACAATTGCGAAAACCCGGGAAAGGGAACGCCCCATTTCACGGACATTCTTCGAAATCCCGCACCGTTTCTCGGCAAGACCCCGCTGTTTAGGGCGTCTGTCATCACTATTTGGGACGGACATCCCGTTCCATCTGCGTAGCCTATCTTATGTATCTTCATATAGACCTTCTGTTGTCATCCTTTGGTTGAAAAATATGTTGAAATTTTGAAAACAGTTTCTTTCCTCACTCTAAAAAAGAAAATCAATCAAACCAGAGAACTTTCCGAACCAAGTGTCTGCGACTACATTGGGCAGGAAAGAAACATGCCGTGCTCGAACACAGTCCATTTGTTTCGAGGTGACCTTTCTGAACTTGATGTTCTCTCTCTGTGACAAGTCACATGATTTACTTCCACCGACGCCCTCCTTGCCTCTGTACATACTTTTATATACGTGCATCGAGACTTATTACAAACAGCATGTTGGCATGAGGATTGAGTAGAATTAGCAAGTAGAAAACACATTTTTGGATAGATGAAATATTTGTTTTAATTGTTATTATTTTCTACATATAGCCAAGCCCCAAAATAATACCATTGTTTTTGTGATAAAATGTAATTTTTTTCCGAAACTGTATTTATCAGTATCTGTATGTCTGCCATATTTGTCTATTCCAACAGAACAGGTCGTTTTGCTGTTTTACACACTCGTGGAGATTTTAAAAAACGATTCATGCCGTGTAATTGACATATGATTGAACAATTTCCCACGAAATACTGTTTAAAAACAACAACAACAAATGCACTATTTTCTCTTGTTTCGTTTTCAATTTTTTGTGGAATCAAATAGAACTTATGAATGATCGTGCGTTTGGTTGGTTGTCAAGTTTTTAATTGGTAGGCTAGTTTCTTGTTCAAGCGATGACTTGTATGCGCCACGCCTCCGCTAAGTTCTACCGAAAGTTGGTTGTGGGTTTACTTGGGGCATAACCCTGGGAACAAACCAACAAATACGCAGTGATCCAAACACTATATCTTGCCTTTGTGAGCGATCACTACTGGCAAGCACTGTGATTGATGAGAAGAACGCGTCCAACCAGTTTCGGCATGGCCTATATTTAAGACACTGAATTTTGTAGGGAGCGACATCTGTAGTGATCGCTTCGAAGTGGCATGAGCAGTTTTGTTTCTGCCGCCATATTGTTACCAATCTCTGCCACTTCCTTCGCCGCCTCTTCTTCCTCCCCCGACATCTGCTCCTCCTCAGCTCCTTGTCCCTGGGCCTTCCACAAAGCCCCCGCCCACCTTACATTTTCCCACTACATCATACTGTACCTCCACCCTCTTTGTTCTTTTCAGCTTTTGGCTTACAGTATATCTGCTGATGCCTTTTACCTACATAGATCCTATCTTCTTCCTCTTCAATAGCTGCCCACTTTTTAATCCTCTATCATCCTCTTTATTAGGCACGTGCACAGATACAGTATTTTGGGGGGCGGGTGCTCTAGCCAAAAAAAACAGCACCCATCGTCGAAATTATTCATAAAATTAAGAAAAAAACAGTAATATATGTATATGGGTTTATATCTGAGTCACTGATGGTGTAGTGGGACACTCGCCTGACTTTGGTGCAGGCAGCGTGGGTTGCTTGAGCACCATTTGGGCTCTATGTGTGCACGTGCCTGCTCTTTATCATATTTAGCTTCCCCTTCCCCCCACTTCTTCACCATCTTTATAT